>NC_042496.1:16857520-16858856 GCF_005508785.2 Acyrthosiphon pisum | reverse complement strand
AGCAACTTAGTTGCTAATAAGCAACTTTCAATAGCTGTTTTAAAATCTCACACGTAATAGTTGTGATTGTGCAGAATCGTTAGAAGTTGACTGATTAACCAAGGATTCGTCGCAGGAAAAAGATTAGACTGAAGTTTCGATTCTTCTTTCATAATTTTCAACAAAATATATTTTTAAAGTTGATGGCAAACGATAACACATTTCCTATTCTGTGGTAAACTTAGCCTTTAACTTTGAAGATCGGTAAGTCACCCATATTTTACTGCTTTAGCTCCAAATAACTTAAATTTGGAAACAGCCGTTGTGTTTTTTAATGGTTGTTGGTGATTGTTTATAAGTAGGCTATGCAATGGAACAGAAAGTTGTTCAGTAGGAGGAAGAACAACTTAATCATTACCTACTGTAACAAATGCCGGGCTTTCTCCCATCCACTTCTTTGCAAGACACTACCTACTTGCATTCCGTTGGTTACCCATTAAAAAAAACTTTGTCAATACAGAAGTCTGTTGTGTAGACAATATGCATTCTTAACCCTCCTCAAATATAGCTATGAACAACCTAAAAATCCTCTTTAGTAACCCTAACTGCATAAAATCTAAAATAAATAAATTAAATGCACTCATGTCTAAAATAAATGTGAACATTGTTTAAATAAACGAATGGGCTAGGCCCAACCAGCCAATTTAAGGTCCGTTGTTTTACCTCGTATAATATAGCGTTCAGATAATACCGCGGGTATACGTGGTCACGCTTGTGGTAGCAAAAAATATTTATAATTTATTACATAAACTGTATCCTTAGAAATCAATGATGATCTCCTAGTTATGCAAGTCATTTTAGATTCTGAGCGGAACGATGAATGTATTAATTTTACGGTGATGTGTGTTTTTTTATTAAAATTTTTTTATTTTTTCTGTCTGTGTACATGATATGTAGTCGAAATAAAGAATAATAAATTTGTTATTTGTTCTATAATAAGTACTTATATAACATTAAATTAATACAACATACAGACAAATTAATTTTGTTTTTTGGTGCAACTCATAAACGAATAAATGTAGGTACTCTTTTTATCAAATGTTTTTATTAGCATTTTCTGTACATTTAAAAATATTTCTAAACATTTTGAGCCAATCATCACACATCCCATTCTAGTGTCGTTGTATTACATAATATAGGTATGGTACATCGAATTTTAAACATACCCACAAAACTTTTACATACTCTTAATACCTACTCTATAATAATTATTACTATTTTACATTGCATGTTATTTTATTTATAATGTTTTATAATTATTATGATATTACACAATTTAGTGACGTGTTAACGGGTG
>NC_042496.1:16853506-16857470 GCF_005508785.2 Acyrthosiphon pisum | reverse complement strand
ATGTATAAATAATACATTTGTCTATTAATTTGTACTCATTAAATGTGTCCTCAATCCATTCATTTGCCACGTATATAATAGGTGTACACGATGTCACAACTAATAAATTATTATTATTTCCTTTGATAAAACATCATTAGATTTTTCTTTTTCTTTTTTGTATACATTTTACTTCGGGGAGTTTATGTTTTATTATTAAGTACAACCGATGAAACGTCTCCTCTTACCTACGCCATTTAACACTCCAAACACCGCTGTATTATACAGTCTGATCTAAGTGGCTCGTCGTGATTATCGCGGTTGGAGAACGTTACACGGTTTTCAAAATTATAACTATTTGTTGCTTTATTTTTCATCTCGATAGAATATAATAGATCCTGTAGGTATAAAAAAATAAGTATAATAGAGATGCCTTTAATACCGTACAATAGGTCACAAACATTATATAGGTATGTTCCTAGTAGATTACTTTAGATTTCGCTAAACGTTTCGGAAAGAACCGATACGACGATACATATCGATCGATAATAAAATAAATAATAATATAATACATATAATAGGTATATGTGAACGACAATAGAATTTATATCGGCTCCCGTCTTGGTAAACATCGTGATGCGAAGTCATGAAGACGTAAGTATTATCTAGTTAGTATTATATATATATATAAGCGATCGGAAGATGGTAGACGAATGTTGTGCATTATTGTGGAAACACCTGTAAATCATATGGTGTATAATATATATATTATAGTATTATTATTATTATTATTATTATTATGCGAAAATGTACACGTATTGTCGTGTACGAAATGTCTGCAGGGAACGTTGCGTACACATATTATATTGCATATAATAATATATTTGCCAGAAAAACCACAATAAATAACCGAATCGAAAAGGCACACGCTGGGTTTGTGACCCAAAGTTTGTAAGTCGTTTATATTATGCAGAGTGGTTTGCAAATTATGCCATTTATGCCAACGAAAACCACGCACACAATTGTTAATTATTATTCAGTAAATTCTTTACTAATGTAATTTTATCATGTACCTTTATTGTATATTATAATATTTAGTAGGTATTAGCACATAACTAAATTTTCCATTTGCGTAACGATTATTTTGCTTGGAGCAAAATTGAAATACGCGCATAGCGATACGTACCTATACAAGATGACCGTAGGACAATACCTATTTCCTGCTTAAATAGTTAAACAATATTTTGCTTAATAAGCACCTAAAACAAAAAGGCGCGAAGATATATCAAAATTATTAGACATTATTATCCCACGCATTCAAATATTTATATTCTGATTTCTAATCATTCTAAAAAGTAAAAACTAGTAATGATAAAACTACTTCTCCTTCCTCCAAAATAATGAATACATTTCTGGCTACAGCACTGTTATACTAATATAAACTGCATGTTATTCGATTCTATATTTTATAGGCTTAACCGAGATGAGTTCCATATCCTATATTATATGCGTCAAGTAATAATTTTTTCACGTATCGGGGAATTAAATTAGTGAGCCTTATTTATTATTACAGTATATTAATTAGTATTCTATTCGATTAAACCCGATCAGGTGTATGAATATCAATAGGTTTAAGGTGGGAATCGGATTTGATCAGATAGAAAAATAATAATAAAAACCAAAAGCTCCACCCTTACACACCAATCCTTCTGCAGTCCCCTTCGTCGCATCGACAATAAGTCTCTGTCTTATATAGTATAGGTACTATTAGAATTATCGTTAACACAATAGAAATCACTCACACACGCACACATATACATATATACATAATATATGTATGGTGAGCCTCTTTGAATAATGAAATTGCACAACCATAAGACACGTCAAAGGACAATGGGCTTTGGAATTCGATTATTAATGCGGCGAAAGGCTGAAAACAGAAACAGCGTGACACCCATAGTTACTTTCTAATAATTTTTTTTAATTACTGGCATCAAAGAAATTGTCTTTTATTAATATATACAATGTGTTCTTGGATTCATGGTATATATTGATGCGTGTACCGTACTGATTTTTTAAAGGCCCAATCAGCTCTTATGTGTTATCTTACGTTATATCCAACTGTAGCCTATATAAACAAAAGTATATTATTGATAGGTACTAATAGTTAAGGTTTTAAATTACTTTTAAGTGTCGTAATAAAAATGTATAGTTTAATTGATCTTTTTTTCATTTTATGCATATATTGCATATGGATTATATTTTAAGGCGTAACGTAGAAGTGTGTTTTATTTTAATACGTCAACATAATATAGTACGAAGTACCAAGTCACCTATATAGTATTTGGTGAATAAAATGTCAATATTTGTATTATATTATATTTTAAACGTCGATAGTTATTATTTTTTCTATGCATTTCTTACCGAATCTTGTAGACAAAACTTAAGAATTCATAAGTATACGAACCATAACCGTAGCCAGACAAGGTGTAAATACACGTCTATAACCTTACTTTAATAAATAATCAAATAATAATTTAAGCTCATGATTTAAAACCGAGAAATTATATTATTATATCCCTTTTTAATGTATTAATATAAATCGTACATAATATTTTTTGAACAAATAAAGTATTATTGTGAAAATAACCCACTATTTTTGGTGACATATATTTAGTAAAACATTCATAAATTAAAAATATATATACACATACATATAATATTTGGTCCAATAAAACAGATATAATATATATTACTTAACCCTAGAGCACACGCTTCACGGTCAAAAAGACCGGGCTTTTAGAATTTTGTTCATTGTTTCAAAAAGTATCTTTACTAAATCGGTAAACTGTTCATTGAATTAAATTTCATTAAATTTTAGTCAAACCCGATTTTTGTTATTTTTGTAATAGGTACCTACATAATATATGTTGTAACGAACCTAAATATCGTTATTGATTGATTGCGATAATAATTAGAGTGTTCGCCGTTAATATAATATTAAGCGGACCGTATATCCCATTTCATGAGGTTCAATCACAATAACAATATGCATATTACAAGTTACACATTTTTATTCATTTAACCACCGCACTATAAAATAGCTGCGTTATTATAAACGGATTATGATGGATTGGGAGGTTTTATCTCGGGTTCCTTTTTTTTACATTCGGGAGCGTATAAAATACAAAATCAAACATATGTAGTATATACGGTGTTCCATCGACCACCTTGTAGAAGACTACACACACACACACACACACACACTCGTTGTAATCGACCCCGTTGGATGAATAAAAGCGCGTGGCACATTGAAAACCGATATTTTGATACACCAATTAGATAAAGAATAGGATATAACTAGGGCGACGACCGTTCGATTTACCGGCGAAGACCGTATAGAAGGTGAGTATCTATATATATATAATACATTATACGTCACTGGCAAACGACATCAGTTCGTTTAACGAATACAAAAGTGGGCACCGAGTAGAATGAAAAGATCGAAGGAGAAGTGAAAAAAAAAAATTATATATTTTGTTCGACAAGAGAAAAACTGTATAATTGTCCGCGTATATAGTTGTTGGTACGAATCATATGAATTCTTTTTGGAGGACTTTCTTACATAATATAATAAATTATTTATACATATGCGACCACGCGTTTTATACACCGATTGCCAGGTGAATAAAATTGCAGATTTCGCACTGTGTTTTATAGATATACGATATACTATTGAGTATTGATTGCAAACGAAATATGCGATAAATACTATTAAATCAATAATCATTATTAATATTCGTGTCTGCTATTCTCATGTTTATTGTTTGTACTCAATACAATATTATATTTATAATATTCCAAACCAGTAATTTTTTTTACATTTCAAAACAGATAATTTCCATTTCATGAAATCAAACAATCTACAAGTTCGGCTTTCTTACAACTGTAACAGTACTGTTATTATTCTTGTACTGTTAATCTT
>NC_042496.1:16848870-16853406 GCF_005508785.2 Acyrthosiphon pisum | reverse complement strand
TATATAAATTTGTAAGTACTGATTAATTTAAAATATAAGTTTCAAGTAAGTGGATAACTAGTAAACATGATATTCATTAATTATTAATTTTTTCACATCGAACACAAAAATAATTAGAGTGTTCATATACTTGAAATGTTTTTTTTTTTTATACATTATGTTTTTTTGTTTAGTCATATAGGTATACGCTTTTTATAATTTGCACTAAAACAAAATAACCATTTAATTCGTATGTTACGACATCCTTATCGACTATTGTCTTTAAAAGTAAATAATATTATATGTATTGAACATTTTCAATGACGCAATCGTGCCCTAAAAAAAATATAAAATAACTACTACGATAACCGTATAAATGTACAAAGATATCAATGTTTTTATCATCTAGTAAAAATAAGTAAAATTGTATTTAAGTTATGAAATAAAAAATTTGGATACGGGAATAATATATCATAATATATTATCACATATAATATTTATCTAATTAATAAGTAAATATAAATGTTATTATTTTTTAATTAATATTGCATCATCTTTGAATACGGTTTTTTTTTTTATAAAAATTAAGTTTCGTATTGTATTAATTGTTAATATATTTTAATTTAATAAATGAATTTGTATAACAATAATAATAATATATGATGTACTTAACAATTTATGACAAACATTTAGAACTTTATAAAACAAACAGCGTAAGCAGAGACCCATTTTAGGTACTTATTTTGTTCACAGTAGGTATTAATCAAAAATATTTAGTATTCATTAAATTTTACAGAGTAGCTATAGAATATAACTGATAGTGTTGTTCATTAATTATCGATTGTTTGGTGTGCCTACAAAAAGCAATGTACTTACTTGTCAACCGTATTAGGTAGTAAAAAATTGTTTTCATCTAAATTTCATTTTAAACAAAATTACGAAAGCTACCTTTTAAAAACTGAACCAGCCTACAAAAAAAAAAAATTTTATTTGGTCCTAATAATTCAAAATAATTGTGTTGGTTGATTTTATGACATTACGCGTATGACATCAATGTAAATTCATTGTAGTGTCATTTGCATGTAATTAAAAATTATTATTATCAAGTGTTTTTATACAGTTAAAATGTTCTTATCTATATTATATTTGCACTGAACTCAAACTGGAGTATAAAAATTACAAGTTAATATGAGATTGTATTGTTATGAATGAACATAAGTGTAGGTGTATAATGTAATATTATATGAATAACGCACGTATATTTATCGTTTTATAGATACCTGTTATTAATTTTACTATATAGGGTTGGCCACTAAGACAGTCGATATGTTTTAAGTTCAATTATGAAATAAAAATTGAATTCCGAAATCTTCGATAGAAATCTTCAAAAGATAGAAATCTTCCTCGTATGGGATCATGTTATTTAGGATTATAAAATCAACACAAAGTAAACGCTGAGTAAATACAAACGTCTCGTAACTGTAGTTTTTTTTTTTTGTAAAACAACTTTTTTTTTTGCCAAAGTACGTTGTTTACCATTACATGCTTAATGTAAATATTGTATTATTTTGAAATTTATAATATTTAATAAGCATTTTCATTATTATTTATAATGACTAATGAGTGACTTATAACTGCATTGTATTTATATATTTTTAAATAAATAAAAACTATGATTATAATGTTGGAATTTATTAAAGATATATTATCTGCTCTCATCTAATGCATGCTATTTTTTTCTAACGTTTAAAATAAATTACACATTTTGTTCGATTTTAGTATTATTATATATAGCTATATATATACCTATATATATATATATAGATACCTATAACTAGAGCGCGGATTTCTATGCAATTGCATATTTTTTTCCTTTTAATATTTTTGGATTTTTGTCAGTTATCTTCACGAATCATCATAATTTGAAGCTTATGGTGAAATTTTTTTTTGCATATTTCTGCATATTTAAAGGTTATTGCATATTTTTGCATATTTTTGCAAAATTCAAAATTTATTGCATATTTTTGCAAAATTCAAAATTTATTGCATATTGAAGCAAAAATTCAAAAAAATGTATAAAATAATATTTTGTCAAGTAGAAAAATTAAAACTAAATTTCATAGTCACTAAATAATAATTTATATATATATATTTATTTATAACATTATAAGATAAATAAATAATCGATTACGATGTAAACTTAATCGCTCTTGCTATGTCAGTCGGTTATCGATATACCACTCAGTTACATCGTTTGTCGTTGTCTGTAAATCGTGAATATTCCGAAACTTGAAATGCATATGATTATCAATTTTAATAATAAATAAAATTTTAAAAATAAATTATGTTGTTCAGAAAATTTCCTAAATTTTTTTTTAAGTGTTAAAGTAATTAATTATTATAAATTTTATTGTACATTTTAAATAAATAAATAAATATTCTTGCATATTTTTTACATATTTTTATGATTTTGACTGCATATTTTTATATATTTTCATGATTTTGACTGCATATTTTTTTGCATATTTTCATGATTTTGACTGCATATTATATGGCATATTTCGATACTTTTAAGTGCGTAAAAATTCGCGCTCTACCTATAACTATGGCATCAAAATTGCCTATGATATGTAGGGACATGCATTTAGATGAGTTCTGTTTATTACACAAAAATAACAAAAACAATTATTTAATACGCTTTAATTTATTTTTGCAAATTACTATAACATTACGAAAATTAACCTGAATGCACCGTCGTGTATAATTTTATTCTGAAACATTGTTTACATCAATAAGCAATAGTTTAAAGTGTTTAAGAAAATCTTGAACACTTTTGAATTTTTGTTGTTCAGCAATACATTTATGTTGAAAAATACTACTTTATTATTGTTGTATGTATAGTATGAAATTAATAACATTTGTATACAAATAGTGGATAAAAAAAAACTATATGCACTAAGTTTCAAAACCAGTTATATTTTAATTTGTACTTAAACTTGTATACTTTCTTCTATATATCAATGAGTCATTTTTAACTGTCTTCATTAGGTTTTGCTGTTGAGAGAACAAGAGCAGCTTTTGGTCTCAAATGTATACAACTTGATTGTACCATATTACTATAAACAAAATAATAATTACATCAATAATTGTATACAAAATGGGTCTGTTATCGTTTTGAATTGTTCACAGAAAACTAACATATTAAAATGTTTTAAACTTACCCAGTAACATAACCTGAGTTTACACTTGAAACTTTAACTTTTAATATTTCTGGTAACGTTTGTCTAGCTTCTTTTATATTAACTGTTTCCAGTTCACTGCCGAAGTTAATGACGACGAAGAAAGTTGGATGATCATAAAAACTCCTAAAATGAATAAATCACCAACGTAGGTATAGCTTATACAAAATATAATATATAAAATATATTAAATATAATATGCTATACTATAAAACATAGGTTATCAACTGTCCATTAATCAAGTTCTGTCTTATTTTATTAAGAAATTAACATATTTACGTTCACTAATTCAATGGATTGTTTTATTGTAGGTTGTAGGGACCTAAATGTTATTTTTGTGTTGACAATTTATTATTGTAATCAATAATCTTCTAGGTTATCTTCTAGGTACTCAAATTGACTTGAAATTGTATTATTTTAGTTGGCAATTGCATAGTTTTCACAATCGTAACCGTGAATATATAACATTTTATGATTAAGTTACGTTCATTGATGACTTTAGGTTATCAGGTATAAAAATAATGTTTCCTACTTCAAGCTAAAATATTTCAAATTTGAAGGGTCTGTAGTTTTTTAAACACTGTCACAAACCATTATAGTGACGTTATTTTTTATAACAATATATGCTAACTTAAAGCAAAAAAAAATTGTCCATATTCATATATCTTTGTATAATTAAATGGTTATGAAACTGTAATAATGTATAATCTTAAGCAAAAACAAATACAAATGTGTATTTATGACAGTTTTACTGATTCAATTTTTGCAGACGGTTTAATGTTCTTACGAGTACCAACTACAAACGAACATTATTGATAAATCTTTTAGAAAAGAAAAATGTTAACTTTAATAAAGTTAAGTAATTTAGCGAAAAATTATCTTAATCCGGGCTTGGGCTCATATCAATCAAACTTACCTCGAAAAACCGAACACCCATTTAGACAGTACGTATACGTGCAAGTCTCCTTTAATGATTGTGGGGTTCTGTCTCAAGCGCGACAACTGTCTGTATGTCCTTAGGTGACTCTTAAACTTGGACAACTGAACCAAGTTTTCGTGCCAGTAGTCCGGGTTGACAGGAAGCCACGTTCCATTTGTTCCATTGGTGAAACCTGTGACGGAAACGTTCTATTATATTATCATTCTTATATTTAGGTATCGATCTTCACAGCGAATTCAATAATAATTCATTATTGTCGCATCGTTAAAAACAGCAATTATATAATAATATTATACCGGCGTTCACAGAGTCATCCCAGGGAAACGGGCTTCTAGGCGGGATCTCGACTGAATTTCGTGTACCGCAATATGCCGACGT
>NC_042496.1:16847893-16848770 GCF_005508785.2 Acyrthosiphon pisum | reverse complement strand
TAAAATTATAATAACCTGGAAAAATGAAAAGAAAATTGTTTTTCTGTTTTCCAAGGTTATGGAAAAACTAAACAGTACATATAGCGAATTGTTGAAACGGCGTACCAAAATGTAACAAATTCATAGCAAAATATGGATGTGTGTTTTGAGGTTGTAGCATTACTACTTACTAGTTACCAGTGTCTGTGCCAACTTGACACATATGGAAATATCCGTATTGTAGTCGCGATCAAAAATTGTCTATTCAACAAAAACAAAATGATGCATTTTATAGTTTACTAGACAGTAATAATGCCTTTATACTCTTATGCTATATCGATGCGTAGGTATATATTTGAAGTTGCTTATTTTGTTTAAATGTCCACGGGTGTCTATAAATTTTAAAAAAGGTTGGTAAGTGGATGTCGCTCTGCTGTACAGTAGGTTAGAAGTGGGTCACTGTATAATGGACAGTATTAAATTTGAATTCAATGATATAATATCACTGTATAAGAAAAACGATTCTGAGCGGAGACGGTATATCAGTCTATGTATTAGACATATAATATATACTTATCTATGGTATTAAAAAAAATTGACCTATAATAGGTACCTACCTATAATAAATTCCAAATTAATCATATCATAATATCTATTAGGTACTTATAAGTTATAACGCGTTATACATCAACAAATAACCGTGGTACTATCATAGATATATAATAGTATACTTTAGAAGTTTCAAGTACCCACGAATAATATTATACAATCACAACAAAATAACTAAAATAGTTATCCTAGTTTTTAATATGTAATTTCGTCCAAATTTGTACTTAAAATGACTATAAAAATAAACTGTGTAAATGTATTTTTTTAGATTTTTTGGTAACAGAATTTA
>NC_042496.1:16844536-16845266 GCF_005508785.2 Acyrthosiphon pisum | reverse complement strand
GCATGTTTAAACATTTTTTTCTATGGCTAATAATATTATAGTAATGTTCTAAATGCTGAAGTTGGGTTATATATTTTGCGAATCATTTAAATATACTATTGTATTTAAATATCAATTATTTAAAAATATATAATACAATCTAAAATATTTAAAAAAGACAGATTGCATATTATATAAACATTTAACCAAAACCAAACAAAGAATAATATTAAAATAATTTACTCATTTAGTTAAATGTTCTTACTAATTCTATTCATTTAAATTAATAAAAAACACCTACTATGATGTTATTATGTGCAGCCAGCGTTGCATCTATTCCATTTAAATGGTACTATTAATTAAAACTGATCTAAAGTGTTGCAGGTTTCGATTGTAAATCTTCAAAAAGTAGGTCTTCGTAATAGATGTGTTAAATTACCTACTTAAACGACTTGGGTGGGGACTACGTGAATTCTCACCCATCCATATTAGTGAAGTTATTCGGAAATGGTTAATTCACAAATAACTCACAAGATCTTACTGAAGATTTTAAGTTACGTCACAAAAGCCCCCCTCCGCCGACAAGTTTTTGATTACCACTGCTTACAAATTCGTACAAACAGCATAGGTACTAAAAGATAGAATAGGTAATAAAATTTAAACATTTCGAAAATGGGGGTTTCATATTTAATATTCAGCTTCTCATATTTTGTTAGGAAAAATAAAATTTGTCTTCTTAGATGAGTATATT
>NC_042496.1:16838825-16844436 GCF_005508785.2 Acyrthosiphon pisum | reverse complement strand
GGAAGTTTCCCGATTTCCCGATAGGCCAATCCGCCCCTGGCAATGGTGATGTGGATACTACATATTATAGTCATAAACTCATAATCATCATGAGTGTACAGCAATAATGTAGATATATTATTACTTTAAGGCTGTGTTCCTGTGGATTGATTAACCCATGTAATCCATTGATATTTTCATGTTACATCAAAAATTATGCAATTAATAATAAAAATAATAATTTGTGTTAAATGTCTTAAGTGTAAACGCACGCCTTACGCCACTGGGTCGTTATATGTACTTAAATATTTGTGTTTATTGCTTTTATCATAATTATTATGTGATTTAGTCCTTAAATAGATATATTAACCTTTTTTATGATCAAACACTTATAATTTTATTTATATAAATCATGAACATTTTTAAGGTAATATAGTTATTGGAACATTGCACCGTTGTACACATCTCACAGTTGCACTTTTGTATTCAATTGTCTTGTAATTGTTGTAAGTTTAAAATTTAATATACATAATACATTTATTGATTCATATTTGAATAATAGAAAAATATTTTAATATTTTGTATTACTATAACACAGCTATTGTACCAAAAAAAAAATAAAATTTTATTTTTGACGAATTTATTTAAATTTGTATTAATATTATTATTTCTTTTTCCATAATTTTGATGTTTTAAGGAAACATATTTAAATATTATAATATATAAATGACAAATAATTATAGTAAAACGTATTAAATTGTTATAAATAATTAAATACATAATATTCGTTTGTATTTAAAATTATTAAAATGCATTTTATTAAATAGTTAGTTACAGGTATTAACTTTTTGTCTGAATTGCCATTATTTTTAACATAAATACTAATTTATGCAGCAATATAAATGATACCTATAAAACTTTTTAATAATTTATTAATATAACTTTTATACATTTTTTTTCTATTGGTTGTACAATGTGAAAAAACATATGAGCAACGACTTTTAGTAGCCAGGATCGGTCCGCTTATTTTTATAATATACTAATATAATTTGTAGCAATTTATTTTCTTTTGGAAGATTATTAGGACACAACCGAATGTGTTGTCTCCACATACGGCATAATTGTCTGTAGAATGATACTGTATGTTGAACAACCTTGCTATATTATTCAATACTGTGTATTATATAGTACTATATAGGTAACCGTGATATAAAAAACTTAAAATTATATTAAATGCCATCGAAAAATAAGTTATGGCAAAAATGTCCCTGCAATTATTACGTTTTGAATTACATTAAAATAATTAAAATGGTTTTTTTTTATCATAAATATCCAATGTGTTAATTATTAAATAAACAAAATATATCAAAAAGAATATTATTTACTATTAATATACCTATGTTTATAATGTCTAGAAAAAACTTAATTAACTCAGGTCAAAATTTCAAATATACCATTTGTGCTATTTTATTTTATGTTATTAAAAAAATTAATAGAACAGTATTTATAAATTTCTATTATATTGTATGTAAATTTGTTACACGTATGGTCTTGGTATTGTTTTAAAGGATGTAATGGAATTTTGGATGTTTAAAGGAGTTTCTGGATTCCGGTTTGATGCTGTCAACTTTTTATATGAAAATGTTTCATTACTCGATGAACCGTTTTTGCCGGGGAAGAGCAATTCCACCGAATACAAGGATTTAGATCATATATACACTAAAACACAACCAGAAAATGTTATTATTGTATTAGAATGGAGAGCGTTTATGGAAAGTTATACAAAAAGCAAGAATCAATCAATTTCAAGGTAAATTGTATGCATACACATACGCGGTACCTACATAAACATTTTATTTCTAAAAGTAAAATAATTTCTGAACCCAGCGATGATGGATAGTGCTTAACCACAGCACACATTTGTGATTGAGTAACCTCCGCCCAACACCAAGCTCCAAAACTAAACAATTGTTATCATATTGCTCATGTTCTGTTATTAGTAACATAGCATACAATTCATACAAATATACAATTAAATAAATACGTTTTTCATCATTTTTTATTATGTTGGATAGTTTAATGGCAACTGAAGTATATTCTGACTACAATATATTAATGGAATTTTACGGCAACTCAACGAACCCTGGAGCTCAAGTACCATTCAACTTAGCATTGGTGAAGTGTGAAAAAGGTGATGATTTAGTTGAATCTATTGATACCAATATCAAATATTGGTTGGCTGATTTACCAGAAAACGCAGTGGCCAACTGGGTGGTACGTGTTTTTAAACAATATAATAATAATACATAATAATACTGTTTAAAGCTTATGACATCCTTCTCCTTCTATATCTTTCTTATGTTATTTTAATAAATCCTTGATTGATGCTGAATTAATTAACATGGGGACATTGAGCTACTTATATGAAGAACATACACTGAAAGTTTAATCGCTTATAGTACACCTAGTTAGAAATATTAATTTTTTTTTTTTTTTATTGATCTTTAAATCCCGGTGACTATGGACATGAGCTGATTGACAATTTACTTATATGTAAATTGTATATACTCTGAATTATTGATATCTAAATTATTTCTGTATTTAATTATGTAATTATGTAACAATATAATCACACCTACACCTTATTAATTATTACCATATTTGTAAACTATGGAAAATTGCCGTTTTGGTGTTTAATAAACAATGGTTATAATAATAGAAATAATAATAATAATTTATCATAAATTATCTCATCATTTAGATGGAAAACCACGACAATTTAAAATATCGTCGAAATTTGGTGCTTTAACGGTACCAATGTTTGCTGCGTTGAATTAACCCTTCCCGGTATTGAAGTAACATATTATGGTAATTATTATAATATATATAATTGGTATGGAGGATAACATGTATTTGAGACCTGATCAGGTAACAGAAACCATTTTTGTGGCTACTTCGAAATTATCGAGAACTAGAGATTAAGAAAGGTGTCCAATGCAATGGGATGATTCGATTAACGGAGGTATAATGCATAACTATATAAGAAGAGCACTATTAATAATATAAGTTTCACCCGTCACATTTCATTATTTCACTACATAACAAATACAAATTATTTGTATCGATATAATTGTTTAAATAATTTATTATATGTCCGTAATATTTAGTATTAATAATTCATTAAAGTAAAATTGTATGAAAAATAAGCCAGTTACTGAATAATTAAAGTTAATAATTTGAAATTCATACGATCCAAAATTATATAAATAAATGGTTTTTTATTCTTACTTTTAATTGATTTAAGTATTTAATAGCTACTTGGTACCTATAATGTAATTTATAATTACACAATTAATGTAAAACCAAGTTGCTATATAATAATTGTATAGTTAAAACGTGGACATTTCTTTCAAAGGTTTCACTGAAAAGAAAAAGCCGTGGTTACCAGTAAATCCAAATTATTATAAGCTAAACGTCGAATCACAGAAAAAAATACCAAATAGCAACTACAATTTTTACAAAAAAATGTCTCAACTTCGGAAAACCGATACATTAAAATATGGTGATCTTCAAACGTATAACGTACTAAATCAATATATATATTTTAAAGAGGTAATACAAATTGTAATTAGTTAATTATTTTTTGAATTAATATTACACATTGTATCTTTTCATTAATTATTCTTAATCGTATCATTTTCAGGTCATTGTTGGAACGTGAATCGTACATAGTTATAATGAATTTTGGAAGTGAAACTGAAACCGTCTTATTGTCCAATATTATACATGATGTTAAAGATGAACTTTACGTATACTTAGGAAGTGAAAATTCTGCATATAATACCGGGTTATTAGAATTTTTCATTTACAAATAATTTGGTATTAGTAATGATTCGTTACAATTTATAGTTTTATTTTAAATTCTGAGTGTCTTCATACATGATAAGTAGCCAAAGTAATGCTTCGGTTTTATACTTCAGTATCTTTTCCAATGGGAAAGTGAATCTAGTGGGTCAGTGGGTGCATTTTTCCAAAATCTTCAGAAAAACAAAAAAAAAAAATAAGGAAAAATGGGAATATTACACAAAATCACGTTTCAATGAAATCGAGGTTGGATTTTAAAATAACTCTAAAAAAATTGGCTCAAATACTTGAATTTTCACTGAATATTTACATTAGAATTTTCATAATATTTTGACTCATGTTGAGCTTTTTATAGGCATATTAAATTCTGTTAATTAACAACCATTTTCTTATTTTGTTGTTAATTATAAGCTAATAATTACTGTAGGTACTTGAAATTTTTGTTTATTTAATCATTTCAAATTCTTAATTTAATTTTTAAAACATTTTGACTCTTTTTAAGTTGTTTATGGACATTTAAAATTTTTTTTTTCTAAATGTCAATTTTATTCAATGGATCAAAAATCTTGACAATTTAATACAAGTCTTCTGATATATTATTACAACTGGAGTTGATAAATATTAAAAAAGATTCATAGGGATGAAGTTTTTATAAGCATTTTAAGTTCAAATGTACGTCAAATTGAATAACCAAGATAAACGATATTATAGTTATATTGTTGTGCAAACTTATAAATATTTTTGTGGGTACTTGAAACATTCTCAAGTATATTTTTATATACAAACATTGGCATAAGAATATATATTATAATCTTATTTGAAAATAATATCAATTTAACTTATCGACTCCTATATTAATTATAACAATATAAATTTCATATTAAATTATATCCTAGGCTGACAAACCGACTCCGCTAACATCTAACTAACCAGCTTTTTTTTTTTAATTTATTGTAATTTTTGTTTTTAGAAGTATTGTATCAACTGTTCCTTCAACTGGTAATCCTGTGAAACTACGACTACAATCTGTAGTCGTATTAACAGATACATATATTACACCCGAAACACCAACAATTAATATTCAAAATGCGGGCACACAAATTGGTTCCACGTTCATTAGTTTAGTCAGTGTTCTTTTACTTTTAAGATATTTCTTATGAATTTATCTTTAATAAAATAAATATAAATTTTATAAATTTTAGATATCAATAACTTTGTTGTACATTGTTTTTGTCTGGACTATTGTGTTATTTAATAAAATTCTAATTTATGAACCAATGAAGACTTTTCAGCAGTTAATTAAAAATTGATAAAAAAAAAAACTGTGACACTTAGCTATTGGAGGAAGTTAACTTACTTTAGTTGGTATTTTTAAACTTCGAAGTTTTCTCTCAATATATATCCTTCAAAAATCCTGCATATTAAATTTCTTTTTTAGAAATTCCTGGTACTTAATCATAATTATTATGATATAATAATAGTATTGTTATACTTTGTATCTGTAATAAATATTTTTCTTAAAATATAGAAATATTTGTCATCCCCCATCGTTCAGAAAACTTAACTCTTTAATATTCATAATTGAATAATAGTCTAGTTAATAAAGACTAGCAATGTACAAATAGCATTTAGATAAAAAAAAGTTAAGAGAAGTCACTCCGCGCGAGCATGTTAAATTCTTGGTATCTAAATGGATAATTTAGTACAATGCAATAAACTATGATTCCATATTATAAAATTCAAAATTATTTATTTTGTTACTTATTTT
>NC_042496.1:16823250-16838775 GCF_005508785.2 Acyrthosiphon pisum | reverse complement strand
TGCTCATGTTCTGTTATTAGTAACATGGCATACAATTCATACAAATATACAATTAAATAAATACGTTTTTAATCATTTCAATTATCATTTTATATTATGTTGGATAGTTTAATGGCAACAGAAGTTTATTCTAACTACGATATATTAATGCAATATTATGGCAACTCAACGAACCCTGGAGCTCAAGTACCATTTAACTTAGCATTGGCGAGGTGTGAAATAGAGAGGAATGTAGTTGAAACCATTGATACCAATATCAAATATTGGTTGGCTGATTTACCAGAAAACTCAGTGGCCAACTGGGTGGTACGTGTTTTTAAAAAATATAATAATATTATATACTGTTTAAAGCAGTGGCTCCCAACCGGGGGGAATTCCTCTCTAGAGTGAAATTCATGTACAGCTTGAGGGGAATTTAGTGATGATGAAATAGCAAGAAATATTTTATTTATAAAATTAAAAACAATAAATTAGTTTTCAGACGGTCACCTATTGATAATATTTTTACGAGTATTTTATAATGATTGACCTCTATGCAGGTTATGTAATATTAAAAGGTACTACATTATTATATAATCTAATCTAATATTGATTCGTGGGCTAAAAGAAAAAAAGGACTTTTTAATTCTAATTTAAGAGGGGGGGGGGGCGTGAGATTTTTGAAAATGTACAAGGGGTGCGTAGAATAAAAATGGTTGGGAACCACTGGTTTAAAGCTTATTTAAAGCTTATGATATCTTTCTCAAAAATATCTTTCTTATGCTACCTATTTTAATAAATGTTTGATCGATGCTGAATTGACTAATATGAGCTCCATGTCCCCAGCCCCCCCCCCCCCCCCCCAAGTGATTTAAATCACAAACCAGCACAAACGAATAGAGTTAATTTTGTTTCAAAATTCCAATGTGTGTGGGGGGAGGGGGGAGGAGACCGGTGGAGACATGGAGATAATAACATAAGTAATGTGCACTGAAGGTTTAATCACTTATACTATAGTTCAAAATATAAATATTATATAAATATTGGTTATGTATAGTGTAAATTTATATGGTATATTTTATGTATATTATAGCACTAATAACAATAAAGTAATTTTTAAACAACCAATAATCCTTAGGCCACTATTTCTACTTTTACTTTTACTAAAATACTACTAACCATATTATATTTGTATATACTCTGAATTGTTGCTATCTAAATTATTTCTGTATTTAATTATATAATCATATAACTATAATATAATCACACCTACACCTTATTAGTTATTAGTTACTTCTATATTTGTAAACTATGTAAAATTGCCATTTTGGCGTTTAATGAACAATACTAATAACAATAACTATAATATTAATGATAATTTATTATAACTTATTTCATAATTCAGATAGAAAATCACGACAATTTAAGAATGTCATCGAAAATTGGCGCTTTAACGGTACCAATGTTTGCTGCGTTGAAATTAGCCCTTCCCGGTATTGAGGTAACATATTATGGTTTTGAAATTGGTATGGAGGACAACATGTATTTGAGACCAGATCAAGTGACCGAAACCATATTAGTGACTATTTCGAAATCATCGAAAACTAGAGATTATGAAAGGTGTCCAATGCAATGGGATGATTCGATTAACGGAGGTATAATGCATAGCTTTATAATAATAGGAATATTATGTTTGAAAATATTAATTTCACCTGTCACATTTCAGTATTTCACTACTACATAACAAATAAAAATTATTTGTAACAAATATAATTGTTTAAATTATTTAGTATATGTCCTGAATATTCACTGATTAAAGTAAAAATGTATGAACAATAAGATAGTTACTTAATAATTAAAGTTAATAATTTGAAATTCATACGATTCAAAATTATATAACTAAGTGGTTTTTTATTCCTACTTTTAATTGATTTAAGTATTTAACAGCTACTGGGTACCTACAATGCAATATATAGTTATACAATTAATGTAAAACCAAGTTACAATATAATAATTTATTGTATAGTTAAAACGTGGCAATTTCTTTCAAAGGTTTCACTGAAAATAAAAAGCCGTGGTTACCAGTAAATCCAAATTATTATAAGCTAAACGTCGAATCACAGAAAAAAATACCAAATAGCAACTACAATTTTTACAAAAAAATGTCTCAACTTCGGAAAACCGATACATTAAAATATGGTGATCTTCAAACGTATAATATTACTAAATCAATATATATTTTAAAGAGGTAATACAAATTGTAATTAGTTAATTATTTTTTGAATTAATATTACACATTGTATCTTTTCGTTAATTATTCTTAATCGTTTCATTTTCAGGTCATTGTTGGAACGTGAATCGTACATAGTTATAATGAATTTTGGAAGTGAAACTGAAACCGTCTTATTGTCCAATATTATACATGATGTTAAAGATGAACTTTACGTATACTTAGGAAGTGAAAACTCTGCATATAATACCGGGTAATTAGAATTTCTTATTTACAAATGTTTTGCTATTAGTAATGACTCGTACTTGAATTTTCACTGAATGTTTACATTAGAATTTTCATAACATTTTGACTCATGTTGAGCTATTTATATGCATATTAAATTCAGTAAATTAATTACCATTTTCTCATTTTGTTGTTGTTCATAAACTAACCGTAATATACACCAAATGTTTATTTTATCATTTCATATTCTTGGTATAATTTTTAAAACATTTTAACTCTTTTTGATCTGTTTATGGACATTGTCAATTTTTTTAAATGTCAATATGTAATATATACTTTTATTTGATGGGTAAAAAAGCTTGACAATTCAATACAAGGGATCTGATATATTATTACATCTGGAATTGATAAATATTTAAAATATACATAGTCACGAAGATTTTATAAGCATTTAATGTTCAAATGTTGAAAAATTTCATCAAAATATCGAAAATTTGTAAATTATTTTATAGATAAAAATGTTAAAAATTGTCAACTTTTTATAGCCAGAAAAATTAAAAATGTAAAACAAGGTTCCTCGGAAGTAGTTAATATTGTAACAAAAAATCTAAACAATATATAAATACGGTTTTCTTTACTTATTTTAAGTTAAAATTTAGACGAATTACGTTATATTAAATAAGGAAGAATAACGAATTTAGTTATTTTGTTGTACCTAATTTATAAATATTATTCGTGGGTATACTTGAAACATTCTGAATTATATTATTATATACAAATATTAAAATATGATTATTATCTCATTTTAAAATAATATTAATTCAACTGACCGACTCCCGTATTAATATTAACAATATAAATATAATATAAAATAATATCCTAGCCTGACAAACTGATTGCGCTCAGAAACGTTGTCCGTATACAATGATAGTAGGTATATCATTGAATTCAGATCTAACACCATCCAATACAATCGACCACTTGTAACCTGCTGTATAGCAGAGTGACACATACCACATACCCGCTTTTTTTAAAAATTTATTGTAATTTTTGTTTTTAGAAGTATTGTATCAACTGTTCCTTCAACTGGTAACCCAGTGAAACTACGACCACAATCTGTAGTCGTATTATCAGATAAATATATTGCACCCGAAACACCAACAATTAATATTCAAAATGCGGGCACACGAATCGGTTCCACGTTAATTAGTTTACTCAGTGTTCTTCTACTTTTAAGATTTTTGTTGTGAATTTATCTTTCGTAAAATAAATATAAATTAAAATTTTTAGGTATCAATAACTTTGTTGTACATAGTTTTGTTTGGCATGTGTTATTTAATAAAATTCTAATTTATGAACCAATGAAGACTTTTAAGCAGTTAATTAAAACTTGATAAAAAAAACTGTGACACCTATCTATTGGAGTTAGTTAACTTACTTTGGTTGGTATTTTTAAACTTCAAAGTTTTCTCTCAATATATCCTTCAAAAATACAGACATTTTTTTTTGCAATTGGTTCATAAACTAGGTAGTTATTTATAGAAAAATAGCGGTGGTGAAGTGGTTACACATAAAATATAGCCATAAACTCATAATCATCACGAGTGTACAGCAATAATATATTATTACTTTATGGCTGTGGTCTTGTGGATTGATCAACCCACGTAATTCATAAATATTTTCATATTATATAGGTAATCAAAAAATATGTAATTAATAATAAAAATAATAATTTGTATTAAATGTCTGAAGTGTAAACACACGCCTTACGCCACTGGGTCGTTATATAATAATGTACTTACCGATTTGTGTTTATTACTTTTATCATAATTCGTAATATTATTATGTTATTTAGTCCCTAAATAAATATATTATCCTTTTTTATGATCAAACACATATATAATTTTATTTATATAAATTATGAGCATTATTAAGGCTAACTATATATAGTTATTGGTACATTGCACCGTTGTACACACCTCACAGTTGCTCTTTTATATCAAATTGTCTTGTAAATGATGTAAGTTTAAAATGTAATATACATAATATTATAGCTATTTAATCATTTTTGAATAATAGAATAAATGTTTAATATTTTGTACTACTATAACACAGCTCGTTCTAAAAAAAAATAAAATCTTATTTTTGACAAATCTATTTAATTCTGTTTTAATACTAATGTGTTTACCATTCATGGTAAAAGTAAGAAGTTAAAAGTAAGAATTAAAACAATTTTACTCTAATATGATCATTGAGTCCATGATGAATAGAGCAATACTTAATATTTTCAATTTTGTCTTACAATACGTAATTCTAGTGATTGCGTTTATAATAATGTACCTATTTGAGTTTATTGTTTTTATCATTATTAAGTGATTATTCTTAAATATATCATCTTTTTTTTATGATCAAACAAATACAATTTATTTATATAAATTAATAATATTTTTCAAAAGTGGTATACTGCAGTTTGCTCAAAAAAAAAATAATTACTTAAACAATTATTAATTTATATAAATTGTTATGTTTAATTACTTATTTTGTGGATTTGTCTTGGAACTGTTTTACGTTCAAAATTGAACATACATAATTATACAGCTGTTATTAGCTATTGAACCATTTTACGTATGACTTAGTACTAAAATCACTTTTTTTTAAAAAATTTTTAACATTATTTGACAACACAAAAAAAAATAATTAAATATTATAATCTATGAATGACAAAAAAATATCAAAACGTAATAAATCTACAGTTTATCCGTGAAAACTGGGTACACTCTATAATATATCAGTTACATACATTACTCAGTACCCAACACATATTCTAGAATTCTATCTGCGAGACATTGGTGATTTAATTGACAATTTTATGTCCCAAAACTGAATTTAAAAAGCAGGTAAGTGGATTTCGTTCTGCTGTACAGTAGATTACAAGTGGGTCATCGTATAATGGTTGTATTAAATTTGAATTCAATGATATAATATCATTGTATAAGAAAAACGATTCTGAGTTGTAGGTCATTGAAAATGATTTAAGTAAAACCTAATTTTTATTCACGCCACTGTTACAGATATAATATTACACATTTAATACACTCGCTTAAATGTTACGTATACAATTATAATATATTATATAACTTGAAACTTATAAAATTGAAACAAATTGGGATTTGTGGCTCTTTTTTATCCTGGGTCATCTCCTTTATTGAAGATCGTCAGCAAATAGTAGCTTACAAAGAACACTGGTCAATTCCAATTCGTGTTACATCAGGAGTTCCTCAAGGGTCCCATTTAGCACCAATATTATTCCTTATTTTTATAAATGAGTGGTTTTACAATGGTGTTTATTTTTTTTTTATCCTGTATACAAAATTTCTACCAGAAGGAGTGCTTCGGTTTCAACATATGTACTTTATCTTTTAGGAAATTGGATCAAGATAGTACTTAAGAGATGCAATTTTTCGAGTTTCTCTATAGTTATTTACTTATTTAATGCCAAGGGAAAACCCACCGACAAATTACGAAAAACCGCTAAAAATGGGACTTTAATTTCTAACGCTTTGTCTATCACCATAGAAACGAATAAAAAATAATAATATAATATTTATTAAACTTACAGGATATAATAAATAATAACAATATAAAAAGTCCAGATTTACAATCCGTCTCCGCTCAGAATCGTTTTTAGGGTTCTGTACGGTAAAATGGCACCCTATTATACTAAGGCTCAGCTGTCCATCCGTCTGTCGCCAGGCTGTATCTCATGAACCACGAAAGTTAGAAAGTTGAAATTTTAACAGATTATGTATTATGTTGCCGCTATAACAAAAAAAACATAAAAATCTAGAATATATATTATAAGCAGAGTTGCCAACATGTTTATAGTTGATGATAGTATACGGAACCCTTCGTGGGCGAATCCTACTCGCACTTGGCCAGTTTTTTTCTTATACAATGATATTATATCATTGAATTCAAGTTTAATACAATCCATTGTACAATGACCCATTTGTAACCTACTGTACAGCAGAGTGACATCACTTACCCACTTTTTTAATACTGGCTATTGTGAATTTACTTTGAATGGAATCATGCTTATAAAATCTTAATTCATTCAGTCGTAATTATGTACTGGTAAGTGGTAACTAACGGATGGATCATGGAAACAACAGGGATATAATAGATGTTCTAAACTGATGTTTAGAAACCCAAAATTGTTTACTATGATGTATATTATATCCAATATAATATTGATTATAGTAACTCGAATTATATTTCTAAAACCAATAGATTCATTTCTTTGTTCAAAACCTAAAAAGTTCACAAGGATCATATCTCCGGTGGGTAGGCCCCTGTAGGGAGTACCAATTTTTCTTTGACCCTGGAGCACAAATTGTCTAAATGGGGCACTAACTTCACAGCTACACTTCCAATTTTCTATACCAAGTAATTCATTTGTAACGTTAATATTTTTCAATTGGTTCATGAACTAGGTAATAACTTATAAAATAATATAAATTTGTCTTATATGTAACCTATCTAGTTATTAAGTAATATAAGTGAATTGTAATGTATATTTTTTAAAGAACTTTGTTTGAGTTGTATTTTTTTTGTAATACGAAGGTTATTTAATTCCTAATTTTTTTTTTGTGTCCATCATCTATTTTTGAAACAGTGAAAATACATCGATCTTCAACTCTGAGAGATTTTTCTGGTTGTAAATTGGATCCAGTTGGTAGTTCACGAGGATAGAGTTTTTCAATTGTACTAGCTACTAATTTTTTACAAAATAATTTTTGTGTCTCTTAATATAATTTGAAAAATGAACAACTTTAAATGCATAAATTGTCAATTAAATATTATTGTGGTCTGTTTATAAAAAAGGTATTATTTTCAATATATTCGTGCTATTTATAGACATTCCGAAACTTTTTGGGATTCTGGGCCTCTCGCAGTTTAATGATGAATGTTTTTTTATCTGTCTATTTTTAACTTTTGGTCAGGGATCGAAACCGTTTCAAATTTTAACAGTTACGGTTTTAGTTCTTGAGAACGGTTTTCTAAATTTTCTGGTTTTGGTTTAGGTTTTAAGATCGGTTTTTAAACATTTTTGGTTTTGGTTTCGGTTTTAAAAAAGGTTTTTCAAATATTTTATCGGTTTAAATAACGGTTTTAGAAAATTTTCGGTTTTGGTTTTTGGAACGGTTTTTACAAATTTCCATTTTATTTTCCTGTCTAATTACTGTAGAGTCGATTTTTATTATCTATTAACTATTATAAGGGCCGAGTCTAAAGCCCTGAAATATGGCTACTTTGTATAATTAGTGTACAATATACGATATAACAAATTTACGTTCAGCAGAACTAATTTCGTGTTATTAACTTAAATATTTCGTACCCAATTTAGTTGCCTCGTGCCTACTTTTGCATTCGACATAATATTATGTTGTCATATTATGGTTGAGCTCATTATTCGATTGCATTAATATTTAATTTTATATTACAATAACATCACACTATATTATTTGTATTTGCAATTTTGAATCATAAGTTTAGTAAAAATACATATATTAATATTACGTAATAATCAGTAATTGCATCGGGATTTTTATCAATAAATCCGAACATAATAATTTCTTCGTATAAAAATACTAGAATTACAAATAATATAATTGACTTTATGAAATTTAAAGAAACCGACATTCGTTTCAAATTTTAATCGATTTTTCAAGAACGGTACAAGAACAGTTTTTCAATTCTATGGTTTCAGTTTGGGTTTTGAAAACGGTTTTTTAAGGTCTCAGGTTTCTGTTACGGTTTTTTAACCGGTGTTTTAAAGCTTTTGGTTCCGGTTCCAGTTCCGGTGTTCAGAAATGAGAAAACCGCGGTTTTAACAGGTTTTTTGGAAAACCGGTTAAACCGGTTTCGATCCGTGCTTTTGGTACAGTAAAAATGTTCTGATTTTCTACATTAGCAATTTTTTAGAAAGTAAATCTAGTTGGTGTACTTAATATGTTAAATTTGAAAAGTGTTTGTTGTTTTAAAAGTTTCATAAAAATGAAAAAAAATTTAAGAAAAATGGAAATCTTACGCAAGACCAATGGTATTAAAAAAATCATTGTGTACCTTATCTCAAAAACTTATAAACCGTAGATATTTTTAATTATCTCCAAATATTAATATGACGATTACAAATATTTTGACTCTGTTTGAGCTTGAAATTCATAAAAAAAAATCGATTTTCGTATACAATGATTTATCGTTAAATTGAAATTTAACACTTATGATGGTAATTTTGTTTGAACGATTGAAGTTGAAGTTGTGATAAAATTATAGAAGTATTTATAGAAATAAATTATAATTAATCTTAAGAAATTTAATTCTGATGTAAATATATGCTAATAAACTTAACTGATCGGTAATTATAATTTATAATCTAGGATATTTTTACCCCCCTACAAACACATTTTTAACGTGGGGGGAGGGGTTAAAATATCCTGGAATATAATTAACGATCTGTTTAAAATAAACTATAATTTATTTACCTCCTAAAAAAATTTAACAAGTTAAGTACGTTTACGCGTGTCTGCGATGTTGCGGATTGAGTAATCCCTATGAACTATTATCAGACAATCCATAAAATATTACAATATCAAATATTTGATACTGTAGAATGGGGTTACTTTGATATCACATAAAGAAATATAGGTACCTAGCAAAGTTTCCAACGACGTTGTATAAATTTGATAGCATATAAAAAAAGATTGATATTTCAGAAATTTAAAAATTAAAACGTTAAAAAATTTAGCATAACTAGTTGCAACTAGGATTTAATTTTAAGAATTTTATCGTTAATACCACAGAAATGGTATCCATATAATAAAAAGTAAAATTGTCATTAAACAGTAAAAAATTATCAAAGTATAAGCCCATTTTACGGTACCTATATAATAATATAATAATAAATAATTGAAGTGTATATAAAGTACATAAACGCACGCTATAACGTTGGTTTATAATCATGTACCTACCTACCACATGGGTGTCTATTGCTTTTATCAAAAGATATTATGTCATTGAGTTCTTGAATATATATTTTTTATAATCAAACTATATTATAATTAGTTTATATAAAATAATATTTTTCAGATAAAGGTAGTTGTTAGAACATTTCAACAGAAGTGCAGCAGTTCTACAGTTACACACCTCACAGTTATGCTTTAAACGAAAAAACAAAATTTAACATTTATTCATTTCATGCTATATTACATTATAACTTAAATTTTTTAATTAATTATTGTATTGAACTGTCTTATAATAATTTTTGTAAGTTTTACCTGTAGTACGAATAATATTTAACTATTTTTGCGTAACAAAAAAAAAATGTATGACTTAACTATAATATAAGGCTTGTTCCAAAAAATAAAAATCATATTTTTTAACAAATTTATTATTTATTTTTCCGTGATTTGATGTTTAAAGGAAACATATATAAGTATTATAATCTATAAATTACAAACAAACATAGTAAAAAGTATTAAATTGTTATAAAAAATTAAATACAAAATATTAGTTCGTATTTAAAATTATTAAAATACATTTTATTAAATAGTTAGGTACAGCCTTACATATTGTATTAACTTTTTGTTCGAATAACCATTATTTTCAACATAAATACTAATTTATATAGCAATACAAATGATACCTATAAAACTAATTAAAACTAATCAATGTATGTAAATTAATTTAATGTTTATTTTATAGGTACTACCTAGGTACTTATTTTATCTCTTCACAGCTTCACTTCTATATTTCTGTACTAAAGACCTATAATTTTTGTTTTAACCAATAATAATCGAATATTTATTATGTTAGGTAATTTATTATATTTTAAAACAATATGAGGACATTTGATGTTTTCTTGTTGGTGGTGATGATATATACCTACGCCGCCGTGAACGGAAATGTATATTTCCATGCTACAAAACCAACTAATGAGTGGTGGTCGAACACAATAATATATCAAGTGTATATAAGATCGTTTAAAGACAGTAACAATGATGGTATTGGTGATTTAAAAGGTATTTATATAATATATTATGATGTCCATTAATCTGTATAGTATTGTATGTTATAAAAGATAAAAAATGTTTGCACCTATGTCCTTTATGAATTCATAAACCGTTCATCCGATTGTAATAAAATTTGGTACAGAAATAGTTTAGACCATGGGGAAGGAGATATGCTACATTTTGCCACAAAAAGGAAAATAAGTGTTCCAACCCAGGGAGGTTTTCAAACAAGGGATTTAAACAGGGATCTCGAAATCGAACCACGGTTTCGGTGGACAATAGTATAATATATAATATACTATATAATATATTATACTATTGTATACAGTGTTGAGTTTATCTAGATAAATATTCTTTTTTCTTTTATCTTACTAGATAAATAGAAAATATGAATTTACACAGTTGACTAAGAATTAAGATAAAAATCACCATTATCTAGATGAATTTATCCAGATACTTTTATTTATTATAGAATATAGGTAGACAATTAAGTAATTTTATTAAGTATGTAGTATTTACTAATAACTATCGAAATTTTCGATAACATTCTATTAAATTATTCTATATTGCTATGAGCTTACGGAGAGTGCCATAAAAAATGTAAAAAAATGTATCCTTATTGGATAAATTATTTTATCTACATAAAATAATTTTTTTTCATCTTTATCTAGATAACATAATTATAATTTATCTTTATCTTTATCTAGATAAAATTATAATTATATCGGTTCAACAATGATTTATATAGTAGGTATATTCAATATATTATACTATATCGTGTTGTAAGGGCAGGAATAGTGAGTTATTTTAGTCGCTAGCGACGTGTGCGGCACGAGCCTCAGGCGTGGCCGCGTGGGCCGCATTTCGCCTAAGACTGAAATTGCTTTCCCGCACGAGCCACACATACTATTCTAAATTTCTTGGCACGCCTCTGCGTTCATTGATCACGCCATCGTGGCAAAGGTCATTCAGGATGGGATCTATGCAACAACCAGACTATTCTACGACAACAATATTTCATGAAAGAAACGATTTGGTTTTATTTATTTTAAGCGTCATGCATGGAAGTTATAATATGAAAATAAGATATAACCAAATGTTTGTGTTTTATAAGAACCGTGGTATAGATTACTGTATAAATAATAATTATTATATTGAAATAAAATAAAATAAGAATAAAAAATGTAATGCATTATGCGGGGATCTATGTAATAACCAAATTATTATACAAAAACAATTTCATGAGAGAAAAATGTTTGCGCGTCATGCTAGGGCGTTATAATATATGAATATAAGATGTAACCAAAAGTTTATGTTTTGTAAGGACCGTATAGTATAGAGTTTAGTGTCTGTTTGTGCAGAGGATATACGTGATATGTGAGCTCAGTACTTTTGGGGAGTTCCATTTTACCACCGGCACTTTGGGGGTTTTCCACTTTACCACCCACGGAAAAGGTCATATTCCTACGCTTCACCGTCATCGAAAACTAAACTTTCGATGCAGGCGTGACAAAAATGTTTTTACATTGTTTTTATTTTCTTGTTTTTACTTTATAATTAGGGTTCTGTATGGTAAAACGGGACCCTATTACTAAGATTCCGCTGTCCGTCCGTCCGTCTGTCACCAAGCTGTATCCCATGAACAATGAAAGTTAGAAAAATGATATTTTCAAAGATTATGTATTTCTATTGACGCTAGAACAACAAATACTAAAATCCTAGAATTTATAATATAAGCAGTGTTGCCAACATGTTTATAGCTTATGATGGTACGGAACCCTTCGTGCGCGAGTCCGACTCGCACTTGGACGGTTTTTTTTTATGAATTGGATTTTAGTACTATTAGCTTGAGTTAGGATTTTGTATTAATTAATTGTATAACTTTGATACTTACCACTAAGGGTCCGTGTTCTACCGAAGGGCCCTACCATAATATGGCATATGGTAAATATATTCAATTATGCGGTATCGTTTGGTAACTGTGGTAACCGTGATTATTTTACACGACATGGTGTAGTGTGAACCCCCCTTAAAGATTTATTTAAATTGTTAATTAGAACTTATAAGGAACCTTGTATTACCATTCCCAGCTTTATTACTAGCTAAAACCAACAATTTCATCAACGTATATCGAAAACAAATTGATATACTACAACATTTTTAATGTCTATAAATCATATTATGAGAGCCAAGATAATTTTATGTTGATTGGGTATTAAATTTTCAGGTATAATCCAGAAACTAGATCATTTCACTGATCTTGGCATTGAAACATTATGGGTCGGTCCGTTTTTCAAATCCCCTATGGATGATATGGGATATGATGTTGAAGACTTTTATATGATAGATCCTGTTTTTGGAACAATGGATGATTTTGAAGAATTAATTTTTGAAATGAACAAGCGAAGTAAATGTCATACTTTGTTCAAAAGAATTATATTTACCTATATACATTTTTATATTTTGAATAATATAACAAACCATTTTTATTTTAGATCTTAAATTGATAATTGACTTAATACCAAACCATTCAAGTTACAAGTGCGAGTGGTTTGAAAAATCAATCAAGCAAGAAGGAAAGTACAAAGATTATTACATATGGCGTAACGCTTCAAATCAAGACGAAGTAACCCGTAACCCGTCGATCACGCCCAAACCACCAAATAATTGGGTAAATAAAGAAGGTTAAATTTTTTATTGCTAATCATAATATTTCAAAAACTTGTAAATACTAAATGAAACGATTAAAGTGAGTCAAAGAAACTTCGTTTTGAAGTTATCGGTGAAAAAGTTTAAAAATTACAAAATTTCCGTTATGTGAATTTAAAAAAAAAAATCATCATGCGTTTTTCTACGAGAGTTGAATGTATTTCCTCTTGGATGTCATGTAGTGTAGGTATTCGAAGTACTTCTATGTCTCCACGGAAACCGTTCTGTCGAGGGTCTAAAATGTTGTTTTTATCAAGGAACCATCTGAGCTTGGAATCTATAATTTTTTCGAATATCTTCGCCATGGTATTTAGTAGCGATAAAGGTCTGTATGATTTGTTATCAAATTTATTTTTTTCCAGTTTGGGTATTGGAATGATTATGGAGCGTTTTCAAGTTTCCTGTATGAGTCCGGGTGGTCATATTTTGTTGAATACTTAAATAATTTAATTTAAGGCGGACATAGGGAGGTTGTGTATAAATTTATACGGTATTCCATGTGGTGCTGGGGCAACATTGGTGCATTTTGATAAAACCCTGCTCATATCACTTAACTGAATTGGAGAGTTAAGTTTTGTATATTCGTCTAAGTGGGGGCTGATGTTGGATATATAGATTAACTTTTTTATCAGAAATGATGCTAAAGTAGAAAATCTGAGCATTTTTTTCCTAAGCTCAGAATCAAAAAGCCAGTAACTTAAATATATGTTTGTAAAAATTAGACTTTTAAGTTAAGGTTATAATTAAGAAAAACTAGTATATATCGAAGAATTGATTAATATAATTATTATTTATTTGTTTTCACATAGTTGAGTATATTTGGCGGTCCTGCTTGGACATGGAATCAACAACGAAATCAATTTTATTTCCATCAGTTTGTTAAGGAACAACCAGACTTTGATTTTAGAAATCCTGATGTTAAGCTACAATTTTTAGTAAGCTTATTTTTAAAAACTCGGGGAAAACATGAAAAACGATTCGGTAACGACTATATTATTAAGGATTTTTTAAAAATTTATTAATATAACGTAACGGTCGAAAACCAACAATTAGGACAATGTTCAAATATTATGCGATAGCGTTCTCCGTCACGCCGGCATCTCTGCCCACACCCATAAGACAATACGTCGATATTCATATTATTATACACACACACTATCACCGCTGCCTAGTACCCGTGGTCGAGTTTAACCGGCCGGCCGGCAAGCACAACGTCTTGATCGGATGTGCTTGCCTCACGAACACGTCTAGTACCTTAATTAATATACCTTTCGTTCAGCCATCAATTATATGTTACTATTGCTCTTCTCTATTTCCATTAAGTATTATTTTTACAAATACCACATGCTCCGATTTCCGAATCTCGGCTGTGGGTTGGCGACCTTAAACACTAAAGTTTTTCGTCAACGTACACTCCACGCCGAGTCTGGGTAAGCTACAGTGTGAGACGTTACAATAACTTTTATACATTTTTTTTCTTTTGGTTGTACAATGTGGAAAACATACGAGCAACGACTTTTAGTGGTGACGATCGGTTCGCTTATCTTTATAATGTACCAATATAATTTGTAGCAATTTATTTTTCTGTTGGTAGACAGTTATTAGAATTCTACAATCGGATGTGTTGTTTCCATCTTACAAATATAAAATATTTATAAAATATTTGTAAGACGTAGATATAACACATACGACATACAGATGTAGCGTCCTCTTAATTGTCCGTAAAACTATACTGTATGTTGTACAAACATTGTAAAAAAATTTTAGTATACCTATTATTCAATAATGTGTATTATATAGTAATATATAGGTAATCGTGGTATAAAAATCTTAAAATTATTTTAAATACCATCGAAAAATAAGTTATGGCAATAATGTCTCTGGAATTAACATGTTTTGAGTTGCATTAATATAATTAAAATGGTTTTTTTTTTAAATTATAAATATCCAATGTGTTAAGCATTAAATAGACAAAATATATCAAAAAGAATAAAATTTACTTTTAATATATTATTTTTATCATGTCTAGAAAAATCTTAATTAACTATGGTCATTATTTCAAATATACCACTATTCATTTTTTTTAATTACAATAAATAAAAACGTACCTATGTAAAAAAAATTCTGACAAATGTCTACTTTTTAAGTTCTAACCAGATCTAGTAAGCTACAAGGAACTAAAGTTTATAGGTAGTTTACATTTTTTCACTATTTTGAAGGTGATGGAAGACAAACATACCATTTTAAAAGTTACCTACTTAAAGAAAAATAATTTATTTCGATCTATTCAGAATATAAAAAAATTATAAC
>NC_042496.1:16816635-16820175 GCF_005508785.2 Acyrthosiphon pisum | reverse complement strand
TTATTGGATGAGCTTGCAAACCTACTATAAATTGTTTGAAAATATTGTTTTTATTTTGTTTGTTGCTAAATAAATATTATTATTATTGTATTACCGTTTCCAGCGTTATTACCTAGAACTAACAATTTCATCAACGTATATCGAAAACAAATTTAATATACTAAAACATTTTTAATGTCTATAAATCATATGATGAGAGCCAAGATAATTTTATGTTGATTGTGTATGAAATTTTCAGGTATTATCCAGAAACTAGATCATTTCACTGATCTTGGCGTTGAAACATTATGGGTCGGTCCGTTTTTCAAATCCCCTATGGATGATATGGGATATGATGTTGAAGACTTTTATATGATAGATCCTGTCTTTGGAACAATGGATGATTTTGAAGAATTAATTTTTGAAATGAACAAGCGAAGTAAATGTCATACTTTGTTCAAAAGAATTATATTTACCTATATACATTTTTATATTTTGAAAAATGTAATAACTAACCGTTTTTATTTTAGATCTTAAATTGATAATTGACTTTATACCAAACCATTCAAGTTACAAGTGCGAGTGGTTTGAAAAATCAATCAAACAAGAAGGAAAGTACAAAGATTATTACATATGGCGTAACGCTTCAAATCAAGACGAAGTAACCCGTAACCCGTCGATCACGCCCAAACCGCCAAATAATTGGGTAAATAAAGAAGGTTAAATGTTTTATTGATATTCATAATATTTCAAAAACTTGTAAATACTAAATGGATTATAGTAAGTCAAACATACTTCGTTTTGAAGTTAACGGGAAAAACTTAGAAAATTAAAATTTTCCGTTATGCGAATTTTTAAAAATAAAATCATCATACGATTTTTTATGAGAGTTGAATCTATTTCCTCTCGGATGTCATGTAGTGTATTCGAAGTAGGTACTTCTATGTCTCTGGAGACTGTTCTGTCGAGGGTCTAAAATGCTGATTTTCTCAAGGAATCATCTGAGCTTGGAATCTATAATCTTTTCCAATATCTTTTCCGTGGTATTTAGGAACAATATTGGTCTGTATAATTTATTATCAATTTTATTTTTTTAGTCCAGATGTTCATATTTTGTTGAATACTTTAATAATTGAATTTAAGGCTGACATAGCTAGGGAGGTTGTGTCATTTATACGGTATTCCATCTGGTCTTGGAGCGACATTAGTGTATTATGATAAAACCCTGCTCATATCACCTAACTGAATTGGAGAGTTGAGTTTTGTATGTTCGTCTATGTGGGGCTGATGTTTAATATATTATAATGTTGGTTCTTCGTATATACGTTATTTCCGAAAAAAGTTGAGTTGTAGTTTTCGATTGATGGACCTACTAGATTAACTTTCTTATCAGAAATGATGCTAAAGACGAAAATCGGATCATTTTTTCTTCCCTAAAAGTTGATGACAGACAGAAAAGAAACACACGCATATCATTGTAAAATCAATACATTCTTTCCCTAAGCTCAGAATCTAAGAGCCAGTAACTTATACATACAATTTGTTTTAATTAGACTTCTAAGTAGGCAATAATTAAGAAACACTAGTATTTATCAAAGAATTAATTAACATAATTACTATTTTTTTTTTCACATAGTTGAGTGATTTTAATGGTCCTGCCTGGACATGGAATCAACAACGAAATCAATTTTATTTCCATCAATTTGGTAAGGAACAACCAGACTTTGATTTGAGAAATCCTGATGTTAAGCTACAACTTTTAGTAAGTTGATATATAAAAACTCGGGAAAAACTAGTCAGCCTAATACATAAGTACTAGATAATCATGGTATCTATAAAATTATTTTAAATATCATCGTAAAATAAGTTATGGCAAAAATGTCCCTGCAATTATTACGTTTTGAATTGCATTAAAATAATTAAAATGGTTTTTTTTTATCATTATAAATATGTGTTAAGCATTAAATAGACAAAATATATCAAGAAGAATAATATTTACTATTGATATAATTATGATGTTTATCATGTCTAGAAAAAACTTAATAAACTTTGGTACAAATTTAAAATAATATACCACTATTCATTTTTTTAATTACAGTAAATAAAAACGTACCTATGTAAAAAAAGTTTTGACAAATGTCTACTTTTTAAGTTCTAACCATATCTAATTTGCTACAAGAAACTTAAGTTGACAATATTTAGGTTTTTTCACTATTTCTAAAGGTTGTGGAAGACATACAAACCAATTTAAAGTATACCTACTAAAAGAAAAATAATTTATTTCGATCTATTCAGGAAATAAAAAAGTTATAAGAAATGTATATTACCTATATTGTATGTCAATTTGTTACACGTATGGTCTTGGTATTGTTTAAAAGGATATAATAGAATTTTGGATGTATAAAGGAGTTTCTGGATTACGATTGGATGCTATCGATTATTTATATGAAAATGTTTCACTACTCGATGAACCGTTTTTGCCGGGAAAGAGCAATTCCACCGAATACAAGGATTTAGTTCATATATACACTAGAAATCAACCAGAAAATATTATTATTGTCTTAGAATGGAGAGCGTTTATGGATAGTTATACAAAAAGCAAAAATAAATCAATTTCAAGGTAAATTGTATTCATACACATACGTTGTACCTATAAAAATATTTTATTTCTAAGAGAAAAATAATTTCTGAAGTCAGCGATGATGGATAGTGCTTAACCACAGCACACATTTGTGATTGAGTAACCTCCGCCCAACACCAAGCTCCAAAACTAAACAATTGTTATATTATTGCTCATGTTCTGTTATTAGTAACATGGAATACAATTCATACAAATATACAATTAAATAAATACGTTTTTTCATCATTTTTTATTATGTTGGATAGTTTAATGGCAACAGAAGTATATTCTAACTACAATATATCAATGCAATATTACGGCAACTCAACGAACCCTGGAGCTCAAGTACCATTTAACTTAGCATTGGTGAGGTGTCCAAAGGATGATTATATTGTTGAATCTATAGATACCATAATCAAAAATTGGTTGGCTAATTTACCAGAAAACGCAGTGGCCAACTGGGTGGTACGTGTTTTTAAATAATATAATTATATTATATACTGTTTAAAGCTTATAACATCTTTCTCCTTCTATATCTTTCTTATGTTATTTTAATAAATCCCTGTTCGATGATGAATTAACTAACATGAGCTTCATGCTCCCCCCTCCCCCTTTGGAATTTCAAAACATAATTAACTCCATTCATTTCTGCTTTATTTGTGCTTGTTTATGCTTTTAATCCCGTCATTTATGCTCAACTCTTTCCAAAGTTATTCAACTTTTAAAGTAGGAGACTGGAGACATTCTCCCCCCCCTCACTTTGGAATTTTGAAACAAAACTAGCTCCATTCGTTTGTGCTTCATTTGTGCTGGTTTGTGCTTTTAACTCCGTAATTTGTGCTCAACCCCTTCCAAAGTCGTCTAACTTTGAAAGTTCGGGGCTGAACGTGATCCCAGCTACTCCCCCTTTGTAAAAAAAAACTGTCCATATAATCATTTTT
>NC_042496.1:16814642-16816170 GCF_005508785.2 Acyrthosiphon pisum | reverse complement strand
TAAAAAAAAATATTGTGACTCAACAAATGGACTTACAGCCTAACACTAAAGATATAATTGAGATACAGGTGGTACTTTAAAATATACTGTCCGGTATTCGAGGATATAGTGGACTGTATTAGGGTAAAAGGTACAAAATAAATCAAGCTTGAGGTTTTCGTTTGTCGTGTTTTTATAGACTACTATTCAAGATTAGAAGCAACAAAAATAAATAATTGGCACACAAATAAGTGCTGGCCAGCGGGGAATAATTAATAAAAAATACACAATAGTTTAGAATAATAAATAAGTAATAACTAAGCCGTGCTGTTGAAGACTATGGTGGTATTGCACTGACGTTGATAGACGGTGACGGTGATCCACGGGTGCCAGCTGGGACGTTGATTATCTATGGTGACGGTGACGGTGATAGGTGACGACGACAACGGTATAAAACAACCAACGAAGAAATAAAAACGGAAACAATAACAATAAGACGGTTAAAAATGCGACCGAAGTCTTGACGCACACGCACACCGCTAGTTGGTCGGGTAGGTGTACTGGGCCATAATTACGCGGTATCGGTGTCGGTGCGAGGTTTGTCCTATCACTTATCAGACCTAATCAAACATATACATTCTATATATTTTGGAAAATCAAACTGTTGTGGTTTAGAAAATAGTTTTTATTATAAGTGCATGATTTTCGAACGTGATACCCGCATTTTAAGATGTATAAAAAATTTACAATTTTAAAATACTCATAACTCGCTTTAAAATTAAAATATACTAAATAGCCTATGAGGTTGCCTAGATAATAATCTTATCCTTAGATTTTATAAGAGGTCAATTCACTCTAATTTTTAAATTAACGGAGCTACTAACACGTGCTCTGCTGAGCGTAAAATTTGACATCTTACGCACTTGTAAGACGGAGACAACACATCTGGGTAACACATAATATCTTCTTAAAAAAATAATTTCGACTCAATCAATGAAACTTAAGTAGAACCAAAACCCATATCTATATAATATTTTTACAATAATTATATTCTATACCTAATTTCATACCATTTAAAGACATTTCTCACTAATTGTTGTACCTGTTTTGTGTCAATTGCAGTGTTTATATTGAATTAATATATTTAATCATAATTTAACTTGATACCTATGCATTAATTTAATAACTGTTGAAAACCTGTTATTTATAATATGTACTATCTACTATCTATTATTTCTGTATTTAATTATATAATTATGTAACTATATAGGTAATTACACATAGGTACACCTTATTACTTATTAGTTATTACCATGTTTGTAAACTTAGAAAAATTGCCGTCTTAGCATTTAATAAACAATAGTAATAATACTAATAATGATAATGATTATAATTTATCATAAACTATTTCATCATTTAGATGGAAAATCACGACAATTTAAGAATATCGTCGAAATTTGGCACTTTAACGGTACCAATGTTTACTGCATTGAAGTTAGCCCTTCCCGGTATTGAAGTAACATATTATGGTTTGAAATTGGTATGGAGG
>NC_042496.1:16808880-16814146 GCF_005508785.2 Acyrthosiphon pisum | reverse complement strand
AAAATATGGTGATCTTCAAACGTATAATATTACTAAATCAATATATATTTTAAAGAGGTAATACAAATTGTAATTAGTTAATTATTTTTTGAATTAATATTACACATTGTATCTTTTCGTTAATTATTCTTAATCGTTTCATTTTCAGGTCATTGTTGGAACGTGAATCGTACATAGTTATAATGAATTTTGGAAGTGAAACTGAAACCGTCTTATTGTCCAATATTATACATGATGTTAAAGATGAACTTTACGTATACTTAGGAAGTGAAAATTCTGCATATAATACCGGGTAATTAGAATTTCTCATTTACAAGTGTTTTGCTATTAGTAATGACTCGTTACAATAAATTTACAGTTTCATTTTCAATTCTGAACGGAGCGATGAATGCATTTATTTAAAATGTGTACTTTTTTTTATGTCTTTTACATGATAAGTAGGCGAAATAATGCTTCGGTTTTATACTTCAGTAGTTCAGTATCTTTTTCAATAAGAAAGTGAATCTAGTGGGTGCATTTGAGAGTTTTCCAAAATCTGCAGAAAAAACCAAAAAAAAACCGGAAAAACGGGAATTGTACGCAAAATTGGATTTCGACGAAATCAATGTTGGTTTTTGAAATAACTAATGAAATTGCATCAACATAGGAGCAAATAGAAGGGGCTTTAGGGGCTAAGCTCACCCAAAAATGTCCATAGCCCTCCCAAACATTTCCTACATTTTGTTTTAAATTCAATATTATCAAAGTAAGGCCCTATTAGCTTTATTGCCCCCCCCCAAATCTCAAACGCTATTTGCGCCTATGTACCTCAAATACTTGAATTTTCACTGAATGTTTATATTAGAATTTTCTTAATAGTTTGACTCATGTTAAGCTGTTTATATGCATACCTACTACATTTTCGTTTATTACTAGTTTTATTTAAATTAAGGTCGATCAAAAAATGTTTACTCGGTCAAAAAACTAGATAATGTAATTTATTATCAAAATGGAAAATGAAAATAGACATTGGATATTCTCACCCGTAAATTAACATATTCCCAACAACCATTTTCTTATTGTGTTGTTATTCATAAAATAATAACCATAGGTACTTGAAATTTACACTAAATGTTTATTTATCATTTCATGTTCTTGTAAAATGATATGATTATTATCCTATTTTGAAATAATATTAATTCAACTTACCGACTACCATATAAATAAAAACAATATAAATAGGTACAATATAAAATAATATCCTAGGATGACAAACCGACTCCGCCCGTAATCGTTTAACGTATGCAATGATAGTATATTATACTATCATTGTATTTCAGATTTAACGTCATCCATACAATTAACCACTTGTCGCCTACTGTACAGCAGAGTGACACCCACTTACTCACTTTTTTTTAAATTTATTGTAATTTTTGTTTTTAGAAGTATTGTATCAACTGTTCCTTCAACTGGTAATCCAGTGAAACTACGACCACAATCTGTAGTCGTGTTATCAGATAAATATATTGCACCCGAAACACCAACAATTAATATTCAAAATGCGAGCACACAAATTGGTTCCACGTTCATTAGTTTAGTCAGTGTTCTTTTACTTTTAAGATATTTGTTATGAATTTATCTTTCATAAAATAAATATAAATTAAATACATTTTAGGTATCAGTAAGTTTGTTGTACATAGTTTTGTTTGGCATGTGTTATTTAATAAAATTCTAATTTATGAACCAATGAAGACTTTTCAGCAGTTAATTAAAACTTTATAAAAAACTGTGACACCTATCTATTGGAGTTAGTTAACTTACTTTGGTTGGTATTTTTAAACTTCAAAGTTTTCTCTCAATATATTCTTCAAAAATACAGACATTCTTTTTGCAATTGGTTCAAGAACTAGGTGCTTACTTATAGAAAAATAACTTTGAATTTAGAATAAGAAAATTTTAAAAATTACTCAATTAATTATAAAGAAATTTATTTTATCAATTAAGATTAAGAAAACAATTTATGACATTGGGGTAAACATTTATACGGTTAGATTTGAATTAAACCTAGTAAATTATCATATAAGGTATTTTACAAATATAAGGTAATTTATTTTATTTTAAAACAATATGGGGACATTTAATGTATTCTTGTTTGTGGTGATAGCACATACATGGGCCACGATAAACGGAAATGTTTATTTCTATGCTAAAAATCGAAATATTGAGTGGTGGTCGAACACAATAACATATCAAGTGTATCCAAGATCGTTTAAAGACAGTAACAATGATGGTATTGGTGATTTAAAAGGTATTTATATAATATATTATGATGTCCATTAATCTATATAATATAGTAGGTATGCTATAAAAGATAAACAATGTTTGCACCAATGTCCTTTATGAATTCCTAAACCGTTCATCCGATTGTGATGAAATTTGGTACAGAGATAGTTTAGACTATGGGGAAGGAGATATACTATATTTTATGTTACATATTATATCAGACAGTGCCAATGATGCGGTATTGATGATTTAAAGGTATTTATGTAATGTAGGATATATTCACCCCCTAAAAACACTTTTTTCACGTGGGGGGGGGGGGTTAAAAATATCCTAGCATATAATTAACGATATGTTTAAAATAAACTAGGATATATTTAACTCCTAAATTTATTTAATTAGTAAATTAAGTTTACGCGTGGCGTAGTGCCATGTCTGCGGTGTTAAGGATTGAGTAATTGCCATAAACTATAATCAGACAATCCATAAAATATTACATTAACAAATATTAGGTATCGTATAATGGAGTTACTTTGATTTCGTGGGTCTACTTAATACACTTATATTTATATTTATAAGAGATGATGCATGATGATTTATTTTTTTTTTTCATAAAATTGGGTTACTTTAATATCACATCAAGAAGTATAGGTTAGGTTGGTATCAAAGTAAGTTGTCCACGAAGTTATGTTAATTTGATAGCATAAAAAAAAAAATTGATATTTCTGAAGATAATATCAGACATTTAAAAATTGAAACGTTAAATTATTGAGCATATAACTCGGTGCAACTAAGAACTAGGATTTAGTTTTGAGAGTTTTTCTGTTTTATTCTCTTTTAATTATCAAAGTAAGCCCATTTTATGGTACCTATATAATAAAATAATAATAAATAATCGAAGTGTCTAAAATACATAAACGCACGCTATAATCATGTGCCACTTGTTTGTCTATTCTTTTATTAAAATTTATTACCCATGTCATTAAGTTCTTAAATATATTATTTAGTATTAACTGGTATTTTTTATAATCTAACATATATGCAATAAGTTTATATTAAATAATAATATTTTACAGATTAAGACAGTTGTTGGAACATTACACCAAAAGTTCACCAGTTATACAGTTATACACCTCACAGTAACTGTTGCTCTAATCAAAAAAACAAAAATTAACATTTATTCATTTCATATTATATTACATAACAATTTACATTTTTTAATTCATTATTGTATTGAACTGTCCTATAATAATTGTTGTAAGTCTTAATTGTAATACGCATAATATTTAAGTAATTTTGATAAACACAAAAAAAAAATGTACGACTGAACTATTATATAAGACTTATTCCAAAAAATAAAAATCATAATTTTTAACAAATTTATTTTAATATCATTATTTCTTTTTCCATAATTCGATATTTAAAGGAAACATATTTAAATATTATAATCTATAAATGACAAAATATTGTAGTAAGAAGTATTAAATTGTTATAAATAATTAAATACAAATTAGTTTGCATAAAATACAATCTATACAATTATTAAAATACATTTTATTAAATAGGTAGAACAGGTAAAAACTTTTTGTTCGATTAACCATTATTTTCAACATAAATACTAATTTATATAGCAATGTTAATGATACCTACCTATAAAACTAATCAATGTATATAAATTAATTTAATGTTTATTTTATAGTTAGTACCTATAGGTACTTATTTTATCTCTTCACATTTTCACTTCTACTTTTCTGTACTAAAGACCTATATTTTTTGTTTTAACCAATAATAATCGAATATTTATTGTGTTAGGTAATTTATTATATTTTAAAACAATATGAGGACATTTGATGTTTTCTTGTTGGTGGTGATAGCATATACCTACGCCACCGTGAACGGAAATGTATATTTCCATGCTACAAAACCAACAAATGAGTGGTGGTCGAACACAATAACATATCAAGTGTATCCAAGATCATTTAAAGACAGTGACAATGATGGTATTGGTGATTTAAAAGGTATTAATATAATATGATTTCGATTTATTATTTTATAGTTATTATTATTTATTTTATTCAAAATTTTCAGGTATTATTCAGAAACTAGATCATTTCGTTGACCTTGGCATTGAGACATTATGGATTGGTCCACTTTTCAAATCACCTATGAATGATATGGGATATGATGTTGAAGACTATTATAAGATAGATCCTATGTTTGGAACAATGGCTGATTTCGATGAACTAGTTTTAGAAATGAAGAAACGAAGTAATTGTTATTTATTAGTCAGAATAACAGTATATTCTATGTGATAAATTACTGTAGAAATATATTTTTTTAGATCTTAAATTAGTAACAGACATTGTACCTAACCATTCGAGTTATAAATGCGAGTGGTTCAAGAAATCAATCAAAAGAGAAGACAAATACGCAGATTATTACATGTGGCGTAACGCATCAAACCAAGATGAAGTTTTAAGAAATTCTACAATTAAAGCCCGATTCACACTGTTACGGCACGGCACGGACCGTCACAGCACGTAACGGCACGACAAATCGTCCAACTATTCACACTTAACAGGCATCGTCCGTCATCTACCGTCAAAATATTATGTAGTCACTCACTCATTACAAACCACTAGCGTAGCCGAGTAGGTACTTAAATATTGGTTTACGCAGCTAGGTAGTCGTTCTGTGCAGTTCTGCAGTGTTTAAAAAATTGTAAAATGTTCCGAAATTTTTCAACGTCAGATTTGGCTATTGTAGCAATTTTATTAGACGAAGAAGAAGAAAGTACGAAGAATGTACAACAAAAGTCTGGACGAAAAAGAAAAATTTGGGTCCATGATATATTAAAAAAACGGAAAACCGAAGGTGAATTTGCAACCCTATGTCGCCAACTCGAGGATCATGAAGACAAGTTTTTAAGTACTTCCGAATGTCCAGATTTCAGTTTACACACTTTACCTAAAATAAAAATGAAATTTCCTAACAAATACGCAGTTTA
>NC_042496.1:16808015-16808830 GCF_005508785.2 Acyrthosiphon pisum | reverse complement strand
GAATATCGTCGAAATTTGGCACTTTAACGGTACCAATGTTTACTGCATTGAAGTTAGCCCTTCCCGGTATTGAAGTAACATATTATGGTTTTGAAATTGGTATGGAGGACAACATGTATTTAAGACCAGATCAAGTGACAGATCTAATCAAATTATCGAGAAATAGAGATTACGAAAGGTGTCCAATGCAATGGGATGATTCGATTAACGGAGGTATAATGCATAGCTGTATAATAAGAGCAATTATATTATGTTTGAAAATATACTTTTCACCCGTCACATTTCAGTATTTCACTACTACATAACAAATATAAATAAAATTGTTTAAATTATTTAATATATGTCCTAAATATTTACTCATTAAAGTAAAAATGTATGAACAATAAGCCAGTTACTAAATAATTAAAGTTAATAATTTGAAATTCATAAAATCCAATATAATATATTATAATAATATATAATATATAGTTACATAATTAATGTAAAACCAAGTAGCTATATAAAAATTGTATAGTTAAAACGTGAAAGTTTCTTTCAAAGGTTTCACTGAAAAGAAAAAGCCGTGGTTACCAGTAAATCCAAATTATTATAAGCTAAACGTCGAATCACAGAAAAAAATACCAAATAGCAACTACAATTTTTACAAAAAAATGTCTCAACTTCGGAAAACCGATACATTAAAATATGGTGATCTTCAAACGTATAATATTACTAAATCAATATATATTTTAAAGAGGTAATACAAATTGTAATTAGTTAATTATTTTTTGAATTAATATTACACATTGTATCTTTTCGTTAATTATTCTTAATCG
>NC_042496.1:16801137-16807915 GCF_005508785.2 Acyrthosiphon pisum | reverse complement strand
CCGTCAAAACATTCTTTCGGATGATAGTCGGTCGGTCCGGTCCGTGCTGTAACGTGACGGTGCGGTGTCGTCTGTATCAATGTGAATTACTCATTTAAACTAATAATGTAATATTTTGTCGTGCCGTTACGTGCTGTGAAGGTCCGTGCCGTGCCGTAACAGTGTGAATCGGGCTTAAACCAAAACCTCCAAATAATTGGGTAAATAACTTTTATTAACTTTAAAATTCCTTATTATTAAATAATAAATAATATTTTGTAATTTTAAAAGAATCTTATCAAATGTTAATTAGAATGAAAAGTATAGATATTTACACAATGGTAAATAGTTAGTTTTATCAATCTCATCTTGTAAAATGGTTTTTATTAATATTTGTGATTAAAATTAATTTACTTTATTAAATCTTGAATGAATATCAATTTTTACACAGTTGAGTGTATTTGGTCATTCTGGCTGGACATGGAACAATGAACGTAAACAATTTTATTACCATCAATTTAATTCAAAACAACCAGACTTTAATATTAGAAACCCAGAAATTCACAAAGAAATGTTGGTAAGTAATTATTATATGAGTTAGAGAAAGGTACACACGCATGCCTTTTTTATTCCTATATATACTCATAATGAATACAATTTAAAAATATTAGAAATAACTACATTTTCGTTTAGCATTTTCAATACAGTTTTTTTTATTATTCGAAAATTTACTTATTTTAAAACAATATACTGGTGATATCGTTGGTGTTCGATACTGTGATTTTGAAGTGAAATATAAGTAATTATTTGGTATTTTATCTATTTATAACACGATTAAAAATTTAAATATCAAAAATCCGACGAGGGAGCACCATCTTGAAATTTGCTAATTATTTTTACTAGAAATGGAAAAACATTTAAGACAAAAACAACGAGTTGTTTTTACCCTTATAATATTTTATTGTGCACTTTTACTCAAGGATATAATTAAATTTTGGATGGATAGAGGCGTTGTTGGATTCCGATTTGACGCTCTGAGACATTTATATGAAAGTGAATCATTCTTTGATGAACCTTGTATAATGACCGAAGACGAATGTAAAATAAACTATTATAGTTTAAATCATACATATACAGTAGATCAACCTGAAACCATTGAAATTATAAAGGAATGGAGAGAATTCGTCGATAATTATACGAGAAATAACAACAGGCCAATTCCTTGGTAAATCATATTATCATATATTTAGTGAATGTAACATTAAAAGTTGCAACTTCTCCTTGCTTAATCGAGAGATTCATAATATATTATATTAATTCATATTAATATTTGAACAGTTTAATAACCACCGAATCCTACACATCGACTGAAATGTTAATGCAATACTACGGCAATTCAACGAAACCCGGGGCTCAATTACCATTTAACTTTGCATTATTATCCGTTGATAAACGTAATGTAATTGAATCTATAGACACAAAAGTTAAAAATTGGCTAGATAATATGCCTGAAAACCAGGTGGCTAATTGGGTGGTAAGTATTTTAAAATAATATAATACTTTTAAGAAAATATTAAATGTGATGTTCAAAATAAAATACGATATAGGACCAGCCACTAATAAATAATCATGTTGTATTCAACAGCTATTGAATATTACTTAAATACTTTTACACGTTTATAAATGTTATTTAATGACTATGGCGTATAATTTAATATCATACATTTTTTTTAAGGTGGAAAATCATGACAATGCCAGAATGCCAACCAAATATGGTCCTGAAATGGTACCACTCTTTACAGCTTTGAAATTATCTCTGCCTGGTATAGAAGTTACATACTACGGTAGCGAAATTGGCATGGACAATACTTATGTTAGACCAGACCAATCTCAAGATCCAAATAATTCGGGAATTGGGAAATTGGATGATTCTAGAGATGATGAAAGATGCCCTATGCAATGGGATAGTTCAATAAACGCAGGTATAATTTTGCAATACATATTCTTTGAGACTCGAGGAGTGTTTATAGTTTGAATTTTTCAATCCATTATTGGTTTCTATAGGGTGGCTAACACGGGAATTCAGTCTTAGGTCACAAATATCGAATATTTTTTCTATCTTTAATAATCTATCTTTCAATAAAAAGTACGCTTTCTCTCATGTGGACTCTTTTCGTTGTCAAGCAATTTGTTATTTGTGCGCGTTCGTTCTCGTACCTATATATAAAAATGAAGCGTGAAAAATGTATGTTACCTCATCAATCGAGAACGGCTGGTCCTATTTGGCTCTCTCTTTTTTTTTTTAAGATGTTCGTAATTGTCAGGAGAAGGTTCTTCGAAAGAAAATTGTTGGTAAATCCACCATTAAAAAACTTATCGCATGTGTTTTTAAATTTGAAAATGTAAGTATGGAGAAATTATAAAATGTACGGACATTAATATTTTCATCTATATTGAAATAGGAAGATTTAAAAAAATGCATTATTTGTTTAATTATTCGGCCATTAATGTATTCATGCTACAGTGCCTACTATATGAGCTACTCAAAGAGAATACTAAAAAAACAAATAACTCTTGAAAAGTTTACGTTCAATTAAAGAAAAAATTCAAGATTAATTTTTAGTAAATGTTTTTAAGGATTTACTGAAGCGAAAAAACCTTGGTTGCCTATAAACCCAAATTATTATAAAGTAAACGTCGAATCACAGAAAAAAATACCAACTAGCAACTATAATTTTTACAAAAAAATGTCTCAACTCCGGAAAACCGATACACTAAAAAATGGTGATCTTCACACGTATAATATTACTAAATCGATATATATTTTAAAGAGGTAATAAAACTTGAAATTAATTTATAATTGTATGAAATATTATGCATTGTATCTTTTCGTTAATAATTTCATTTTTAGATCATTATTGGAACGCGAATCATACATTGTTGTAATGAACTTTGGAAGTGAAACTGAAACCGTCATATTGTCCAATTACGTAAAGAACCTCGATGAAGAACTTTTCGTATACTTGGGAAGTGAAAACTCTGAATATATTACCGGGTAATTAGAATATCTCATATTGAAATTGTTTTGGCATGAGTAATGAAGACTTGTTACAATTATGAATATTTTCATATTTTTTAATTTATTGTAATTTTTGTTTTTAGAAATATTGTATCAACTGTATCTTCAACACTGTATCCACTAACACTGCGACCACAATCTGTAATCGTATTAACAGATAAACATATTGAAATTGAAAAGATTGATACTCAAAATGCTGGCACACGAATCGGTTCCACATTAATTAGTTTAATCGGTGCTTTTTTACTCTTAAGAAATTTCTTCTGCATTTATCTTTCATAATAAATTGTACAATAGTTAAATTTAAATGTTATCAATAACTTTGTTGTATATATTAATTGTTATCATGTATTTTTTAATAAAATCCTAATTTATAAACCAAGTGAAGACTTTTAAAAATTAGTTAAAAGTTTATTAAAAACTGTGATACCTACCTATTGGAGTTAGTTGCTTTCTATGGTTGGCCTTTTTGAACTTTAAAGTCTTTAGAAATACCTGATATCGTAATTAATTTGCAACTCAAAATTACTTTGATAAAATTAAAAATATTAAAAATATTTGCCAGTACTCTACTTTGTTCCCGTAAATATTCTTTTTAGAAAATCTGAATATATTATTAAAAGTATATGTGTATATTCCTCATTAAAAAAACTAAGCTCCTAAACGCCTAAGTATTCAAAATTGAATAAGAATAGTTAAGTTAAAAAAGACTACCTATGTGCATGTAGCAGGAATTGGGTGGTAAGTATACAAATAATACTTTTTAGAAAATATTAAAAATTTTAAAAAATATGGGTCCAGGCCTATTAAAATATAATCGTATGGTATACAACTACCATTCAATATTACTTCAATACGTTTATACGTTTATAAATAGTATTCAATGACTATAACATATCACTGTAAATCACACTTTTTTTCTAAGGTGGAAAATCATGACAACCCTAGAATGCCAACCAAATTTAGTCCTGAAATGGTACCACTCTTTACAGCTTTGAAATTATCTCTGCCTGGTATAGAAGTTACATACTATGGTAGCGAAATTGGCATGGATAATACTTATGTGAGACCAGACTAATCACAAGAATCTAATAATGCCGGAGGTAATAGGTTGGAAAAATCCAGAGATAATGAAAGGTGCCCAATGCAACGGGGTAGTTCAATAAACGCAGGAATAATTATTTTGCAATACATTTATTCTTTGAGACTCTAGGAGTGGTTTTTCAACCCATATTTGTTGCACACGGGAATTCAGTTTTGGGTCACAAAAATCTAAAATTTTTTTACATAATATCTAGTTATCATTAATTACCTACAAAAATAAAAGGGAATTCTATAATATAATCTATGATCGATAGTTATATATAAATTAATGTACGTTTTTTGTGTGTTTAGTGTTTACTCATAAACTACTGCTCGATCGATTATGACGAAAATTACCGAGATTGTCCTTATAGAGTCTAGAGATAGCAGAAATATATAGATATTTATTTAATATTTATTTGAAATAAATTAAGTGATAAAATGTTCGAAACCCGTTACAAACGGATTAAGTAGATTTAATTCACAAAACGAGGTACACTGTCGTCGCTCGCCGATTTCAAGAGAACCAAGGACGTACACTAAATACTAACACCAAGATACTCCTATATAGTGCCGTGTTTAATTTTAATTTGTTTATTTTTTCTCGCACTAATTCGAATTATAAATCTAATCTTCATCAAATTTGAAGATTAGTGTATGGATAAATTATAAAATGTACGGACATTACTTTCATCTATATAGAAATTAAAAAAATACATTATTTACTTAATTTTACTGCATCGATTCGGTCATTAATTTTTTCAAATTACTTTAATGCCTACTATAATATGAGCTAATCATTGAGAATACTTAAAGAAACAAATAACTATTGAAAATTTGACGTAAATTCAATAAAAAAGTCAAGATTAGTTTTTGTTTTGAAATATAATTTGTATTGTATTAAATGTTTTTAAGGATTTACTGAATCGAAAAAACCTTGATTGCCTATAAATCCAAATTATTATAAAGTAAACGCCGAATCACAGAAAAAAATACCAACTAGCAACAATAATTTTTACAAAAAAATGTCTCAACTTCGGAAAACTGATACATTAAAAAATGGTGATCTTCACACGTATAATATTACTAAATCGATATATATTTTAAAGAGGTAATAAAAATTGAAATTAATTTATAATCGTACGAAATATTATACATTGTATCTTTTCGTTAATAATTTATTATTAATAATAATTTCATTTTTAGATCATTATTGGAACGCGAATCACACATTGTTGTAATGAATTTTGGAAGTGAACGAAACCGTCATATTGTCCAATTACGTAAAGAACCTCGATGAAGAACTTTTCGTATACTTGGGAAGTGAAAACTCTGAATATATTACCGGGTAATTAGAATATCTCATATTGAAATTGTTTTGGCATGAGTAATGAAAACTCTTTACAATTATGAACATTTTCATGTTTTTTAATTTATTGTAGTTTTTGTTTTTAGAAATATTGTATCAACTGTATCTTCAACACTGTATCCACTAACACTGCGACCACAATCTGTAATCGTATTAACAGATAAACATATTGAACTTGAAAAGATTGATACTCAAAATGATGGCACACGAATCGGTTCCACATTAATTAGTTTACTGGGTGCTTTTTTACTCTTAAGAAATTTCTTCTGAATTTATTTTTCATAATTATTGTACAATAGTTAAATTTAAATGTTATCAATAACTTTATTGTATTTATTAATTGTTTTCATGTATTATTTAATAAAGTCCTAATTTATAAACCAGTGAAGACTTTTAAAAAATTTTGTTATAACTTTATTTAAAACTGTTATACCTACCGATTGAAATTTTAAGGGAATGTAGAGAATTCATCGATAATTATACGAGAAATAAAAACATACCATCCTCTAGGTAAATCATATTCGGTGAATGTAACTTTAAAAGTAGCAACTTATATTTGCTTTATTGAGTTTCGCAATATTATAACAAATATTTTTATATTATTATATTTATAATAGCCACTGCATTTTACTCATCGATAAAAGTATTAATGCAATACTACGGCAATTCAACGAAACCTGTGGCTAATGTACCATTTAACCTTCGATTAGTAAAAAATTTTGATAAACGTAATATAATTGAATCTATAGATACAATTGTTAAAAATTGGCTAGATAATAATATGCCTGAAAACTAGGTGGCTAATGAGGTGGTAAGTATTTTAAAATATTAAACTTTTAAGAAAATATTAAATGTGATGTTTAAAATAAAATATGTTATAGGTACAGATTACACTAATAAATAATTTTATTGTGTTCAATGCCATACGATATTACTTCAATACGTTAACACATATTAAAAATATTTATAAATATTATTCAATGATTATGGCGTATAATTTAATCTCATACATTTTTTTTAAGGTGGAAAATTATGACAATTCCAGAATTCCAACCGAATATGGTCCTGAAATGGCGCCACTCTTTACAGCTTTGAAATTATCACTCCCTGGTATAGAAATTACATACTATGGTAGCGAAATTGGCATGGAAAATACTTATGTGAGACCAGACTAATCAAAAGATCTTAATAATGTGAGAGGTAATATGTTGGATCTATCCAGAGATGATGAAAGCTGTCCAATGCAATGGGATAGTTCAATAAACGCA
>NC_042496.1:16793941-16800514 GCF_005508785.2 Acyrthosiphon pisum | reverse complement strand
CAGGAATTCAGTTTTGGCTCGTGAAAATTGAATATTTTTTTTCTCTTATATTATTATTATTGGTTACAGAAATTAATTATTAAAGTCTTTTATAATATAATCTTTATAATATTAAATATAGTATATGAAAATGAATGTATGTTGTTCCATATAATCATATATTAATATATATACCTACTCAAAAACTACTCAACTAGTTTTGACGAAAATCACTAAGATTGTTCTTAGTTATTTCATTGATATGTAAAAAGTAGTATTTTAAAGAGGTGCTCAAACAGACATCTTGAGGTTCACGATGGAAATTGGAAGTTGTATTTTTATTTATTTTATAAATAGTTGCCATTGATTACAGTCTACAGTAGAAATTAATATTAATTATTTATTATTGGATTCTATTGGTTATTTGGGGAGATCAGGTTTATTCAAATTACTGGTATTGTTCGTAGATATATCAAAACAAATTAGATAGTAGTTTGAAGCACGTGGTTAGGTACGATTTACAGATTACTGACTCGTCATTTATGTCCTTTTTATTTATGTATTAATAAAAATATAACCGTGATTATCCTAAGAAAGTAAAAGAGGAATGTTCCGACAAGGTATCATTTACCGAGAAAAACGGAATAGATGTCCATCGTCGAAAATAACCAAGGTGTAATCACGTGTTTACTAACATACCTTTGATTACAGTTTTTTTATTTTTTTTTTTACTTGAACCTACGCCTAACCTACCAAGACACAGTTTGTGTTGCCATTAATAGTCAAAACTTCAACATTTAAGCTATATGTGTCTACTGAGCGACGTAAACGGATATATTCGATATACATCGATGTAATCGTATATAATTTCATGTATATACACACTGTTTAAACTTTAATTGGAGTTTATTCAATGATCTGACCGTTATTATTATTATTACATTATTATAATGTATGTTTGTATAAATACATTTATTTAAATCAAACCACAAAATTGTGTTTACGTCAAGCAATATGTCTACAATAATATAATGCAATAAACAAAACAAAACAAAACAAAAAAAAAAAGTACATATCAATTGTGCACTTATGCGTTGGAACGTTGACCGACTGACATAGACATTTCGTGATCGCGAATTTTTTCAGTGTACAAACTGAATTTGCGCACAAACCGCAAATCCCCGGGTTTCAAAAGAAATAAACTTAACAAAAAGAGCACAAATGGAAATTGAAAAGACGAAACGAATCGAGAAAGACGAAAAAAGCAATAATAACGACCGACGCTGGTTGCGACGCCATGAACCGATACGCGTACAAACAAACGAATTATATGTGAATAGATCAGGAGTGACGGGGATGAGAAAATGTCGAAAAACCGAAAAATGGAATAAAAAACGTAACATTTTTCGAAAAACGTTTTATTTCCGAAAAATTTGAAAACCAACCGACCGCCGCGGCGGCGAAGGTACGCGCCAAGGAATCGAAGGGAACGGGTCGGGCGGACTGTAAAAACGGAGCGGTGTTAAATTTTTTACGCCACGGTTTCACTTAGCCGTCGTTTTCCGTTCCACTGGTGGCTTGCAGACAGCTGTTCTTCATTCTTCATTTTATAGTATTAGAAGTATTAGATTCTGAGCGGAGCAAGGAAGCTCGTGGTTTTACAATGGCGTTTATTTTTTTTTTTTTTTTATCCTGCATACAAAATTTCTACCAGAAGAAGTGCTTCGGTTTCAACATATGTACTTCATCTTTTAGAAAATTAGGTCAAGATAGTACTTAAGAGAAGCAATTTTTCGAGTTTCTCTATAGTTTTTTAATGCCAATGGAAAAACCACCGACAAATTACGAAAAACCGCTAAAAATGGGTCTTTAATTCTAACGCTTTGCTTATCACCATAGAAACAAATAACAATATAAAATATCCTGACTGACAAACCGTCTCCGCTCAGAATCGTTTTTCTGGCACAATGATGTTATATCATTGAATTAAAATTTAACACCATCCATTACAGTGACCCACGTGTTACCTACTGTACAGCAGAGCAACACCAACTTACCAGCCTTTTTTTTTGGTACCTATACAATAAATTATCATTGAATTTAAATTCAACACATTCATTACACTGACATAGTTAATGATGAGGTATTATCACGAAAATTATGGTGTTATAGATATAATATGTATATAATAAGTATTAAGTATATAAAGTTAAATTAATACAATATAGACAAGTTTTACTCAAAACCAGTGCATGAAAAAATTAATTTTGTTTTTTGTGCAACTCACAAACGAATAAATACTTATTCGGTACTTTTTTTACCAGATGTTTTTATTAGGATTTTCTGTAAATTTAAAAATATTTCTAAACATTCTGAGCCAAATATAGACATAAGACATTTTCGATATTTATTAGTGTTTATCACACACCCAATTCTAATGTCATTGTACAACATAAATGGTAAATTTAATTTTAAATATACACATTTTTTACATACCTAATCTTAATACTCTATAATAATTATTAGTATTTTACATTGCATGTTATTATATTTATAATATTATATTATTATACACAATTTAGTGGCGTGTAATATAGCGTAAAAGTGTTGCTCAAACAACACCTTAGATATGGGTGGGTGGATACTGATAGAAGGGAAATAGTACTTTTTATCGGTAGGTTTATATAATAATATTATGAGTTGTAGGTCATTGAAAATGATTTAAGTAAAACCAAATTTTTTATTCACGCCACTGTTACAGATATAATATTACACATTTAATACACTCGCTTAAATGTTACGTATATAATTATTATATAACTTTATAAATGTTTGATACCCGGCGGATTATTACCAATGGTGTAGGTACTGTGTATACGTTTTAACCCAATAAGTACAACGTATCGCAAAACGATATTACTTTAGCAGTGGTGAAGTTGTTACACATAAAATATAGTCATAAACTCATAATAATCACGAGTGTACAGCAATAATGTAGATTATATTATTACTTTATGGCTGTGGTCTTGTGGATTGATCAACCCACGTAATTCATAAATATTTTCCTATTATATAGGTAATCGAAAAATATGTACTTAAAAATAAAAATAATAATATGTATTAAATGTCTGAACTGTAAACGCACGCTTTACGCCACTGGGTCGTTATATAATAATGTACTTACCTATTTGTGTTTATTGCTTTTATCATAATTCATAACATTATTATGTGATTTAGTCCCTAAATAAATATATTATCCTTTTTTTTTATCAAACGCATAGAATTTTATTTATATAAATTATAAACATTTTTAAGGCAATATAGTTATTGGCAGGGCTTAAAACCATTTTCAAAAACGAAACCGAAAAAAATTGGATACCGGTATTAAATTCAAAATCGAAACCGTAAAAAATTGGAAACCGGTATTAAATTCAAAACCGAAATCTTAAATATATCATCTTTTTTTTTTATCAAACAAATACAATTTGTTTATAAAAATTAACAATATTTTTCAGAAAAAGTATACAGTTCCCTCAAAAAAAAAAAATTACTTAAACAATTATTAATTTATATAAATTGTTATGTTTAATTAATTATTTCGTGGAACTCTCTTGTAACAGGTACTAAAATAAAGATGGAGACAAATATAATATTAATTTTTTTTCAAAGGAACTTACTAAACCAAATACAAATAACCATTGTACTTAAGTATTGTAACTATAGTCTAGTATCATAAATTACCTATGTATTATAAGACATTTATAACTTAATTAATATTCAATAAAATCAAAATAAAAACAAATTTTAACAACACAAGTTCTTAATAAAATAAAATAATTGATTATTAGGTTGGTGTACCTATAATAAATAGATAGCAATTATTAAGCATTATAAAAACTGCCCCGAATGTATGTATTCACTTTTAATCTAATTTTATATTATGTTTAAGTTAGTATATATTTATATGGGTTAGATTTATAACTTAGATAAGTAGAATAAATATGTATTATCTACTTAAAACAAGTCTTGAACACTGCCTACCCATATAAATATGAGTAGTTGTAATGATTAAATCATTATGAAGTAGACTTTTCCACCAGCCATATAAGTATAAATTACTGTATTGTTTTTAGATGGTATAATACCTGATAAAATAATGCGTTGGGTTTTTTTGTTAATTACTAGCATACAATTAATAAATTGTAAAGTAATACTACGACCAACTGTTGAATTAGATTGGTGGCAAAATGCTATAATTTACGAAATATTCCCGTTGTCATTCAAAGATTCAGATGGTGATGGATCAGGCGATTTTAAAGGTACTTTTTATTAATCGATATTTATTTTAATTTTGTTAAAAAAAATCGTTTTCCACTAACAGGCATAACTCAAAAATTGGATTATCTCGTCGATATAGGAGTAACCGCTATTTGGCTGACTCCATTTTTCGAATCACCTTTAGAATCTGGTGGTTACGACATAACCAATTATCTAGATGTACAAAATGTTTTTGGTACAATTGATGATTTAAAAGATCTTTTAAACGCTGCACATTCAAAAAGTATGTGAATAATATGTTTTATATAACAATATATTATTGAACTAAACTCAAAGCATTATACTTATTACTTAGTTATATTTAAATGTAACACAAAATAATAATGTTATAGATTTAAAAGTTATCATGGACTTTGTTCCTAATCATAGCAGTGATAAACACATTTGGTTTAAAAGGTCTGTCAATAATGAAACTCCTTATGCAGATTACTATATTTGGAAAGATGCAATAAATCAAGAAGAAGTGATAAAAAATAACAATATAACTCCCATCGTGCCAAATAACTGGGTAATGTTTAAAATGTAATTGGATTAGGATAAAATCTTATTATACTATATTAAACTTACGTTAGAGACATAATATTCAGAATATTCTCTCCCGGAGCTTACTTTTTTATTACTCAACTAGCACTTGTAAATGTAGAATTTTGATAGTTAAAATTAAATGTTAACGTAATAATTCACGCCCCCGAAAGAATAGTGACACAACTCAAAAAATACGTTTTTCAAGTTATTACCATCAAAATTTGCAGAATTTCATCCTTTATATTTTAGTATGCTTGACATTTTTGATTTATATAATATTAAAGACAGTTCAAATGTCTTTATTTTTGATCTAAATAAAATATAGCTTATTAGTTTCCAGCTGGAATACCGATACTTCTTAGATGTGACTTTATTCTGGCCTGACTAATGTTGTTACACAATATTTTTCTACCCGGAATACAGTCATATCTCAAAAGTAACAGTTTCACATGGAGAATAATAATTAATAGTTTATAGTTTTATCAATATTATAATATGTGGTATTAATAAATATTATCTCAAAAGTACTACCCAGTATTTTTTTTGAGGTAAAGTAGGTACCCAAAATGTTTCAAGTAGTTAAAACATGTAATAATAACAAATATTTACATATCTATTATTTTGTTTTATGAGTTATTGATTTTAAATGTTATAAGACAAGTTATATATTTGAATGTTATAAATTAAATTATTATAACAAATTTTATTTAATTTTATGTGGCGTAAATCTAAAAATATTTTTTTTCCAAGCAGAAATAATGACACAAGTCAAACTGAAACCGGATTTACAATAAAACAAAGGTGAAATGGTACTTAAATTGTTATTTTATGCATATACAAGTAAACTATACAATATTAAGAATGATATAAGATTGAAAAAAGATAAATAAATTAAAAATCCTATTTATAATGACTAAATAATGACATAATGAAACATTAAAAGTCGATTTCCCAACATTTTGATATTTTGATTTGTGTCACCATTCTTTCAGAGGTGTGGGATCATCTAGTTAAATAATAATAATATAATATATTAACAGTTCTAAAGTCACTATTCTTTGAAATAACGACAAAATATCAGGTACGTTACCCATGCACCCCAGAGTAAAAATTTCCCACGAAAAATGACACCTGTACTATACTCTATACTCTATACCCTAAACTCTATTCGGAATGAGATCGTACCTTGGCGGCGACCAGTTTTCGTCGGGCGGCGGTCAGACATATGGGAAGACGCTTCCCCCCACCTAGAAAGCTTATGGGGCTAGCGCTGCAGAACGAACCCACGCCCATGCGCAGAAGTTGGCCGCCGAGGTACGATCTCATTCCGAATAGAGTATATAATATAGTAACCACATATTTGTAATTCGTAACTTTTTTTTCTTATTTTTCCTGATTACTTATTTATCTATACATATGAATGTTTGGTTAATTTTTATTTATCAGATTTTAGTACGGTTAGGTTAGGTTAGGATTTTATGTTAATTGATAATTTTTTCCGGACCATGAAAAACCACTGAATTGTATCCTATCATCTTTAGGTTGAATAAAATTAAGTAAAAACGTCAAACTTGGTATAACTTTGATACTTAAGAGTAAAATTATACACTGACGTAGGCACCTCGCGGGATCCTGATATATACTGCTCGCTTAATTACAAGTGAATCTCACTGTAAACGCCAATATTTCGATGGCTGTAGATTAAAATATAATATAATTTACACTTGGGCG
>NC_042496.1:16787748-16793767 GCF_005508785.2 Acyrthosiphon pisum | reverse complement strand
TAGAAGTACCTTAATTTTTGTCAGGCGCTTATGTCGTTATTCCTATGTTACACGTGTGTTAGACAAAGACAGCAAATCGCCGCATGCAACGCCCCTAAAAAGACATTGCTTCCACAGTGAGTTACACCCAAAGGCCAAAGTGAGTTGACCAATCTCAATTTTTTCTCCGGGTAAAACCGTGTAATTCAGCTAGTTGTATTATAAATAGGCTAATATATTTACATATTAGAGCTGGGTTGAACTAAAAAAGATGGTTTCGAAATTAACTTTTTAATTGTATGTCGATTTTAATAATTCATAGTGTGATGTCGAACTCGAATTAAGCGATTTGTTCAACATTAAACCGAATTCGTACCAAACATTTTGTTTAGTACCGAACTGAAGTCAAACCGAGCTTTTGAATTAAATTATGAATCACACTTTTTAGTTGTATGTCAAACGAAAATATAAAACATTTTTTGTTTGATATATATCCAATTTTTTTTCAGATAGTCTTTAAAATTTAAGTTTGACTTTTGAACTGAAGCCGAACACCTACAGTTTGGTTCGATTCTTCAAACATCGAACAGTTTGGCCCACCTCTAGTACCACCTAGTACATGTTTTCTTAATTAATGTTCAATTATTTTTAGCAAATGATTTGTGATAACGCCAGTTCTTGGGTTTGGCATAATACTCGCAAACAGTTTTATTACACACAATTCATTAATAATTTACCTGATTTGAACTATCGTAATAAAAACGTTCACGAAGAAATGAAGAATATTTTGAAATATTGGATAGAATTAGGAATTGATGGTATTCGAATCGATGCTTTAAAACATGTATACGAAAGCGAATCACTGGAAGACGAACCAAAATTAAATAATAGTAATCCAGCGGTTGATTTTTTTAATTTACATCATATTTATACAGCAGATCAAGTCGAAGTATATGATTTGATTAAAAAATGGCGTTTATTACTGGATGAATTCAAACAAAAAGATCATCATACAAGGTTTGAGAAATTTTATAATTAATTTAATATAGTCTTCGTTTTAAAGCACGTTTTTTATTAGACCTATTTCTAGTTTGATATTTATTTATTTTTATAGTAGGGTATGTGGACCTAATATGTTTTAATTAAATCATATAATATAGGCTAATACAAATTATTATTAAATTCAATATATTAATATATTATATACGAGGTGATCTATTTTACTTAATACACTCATTATTTTAGAAAGTGCTAACGTTTTTGAAAATGTTTCTTTTAAACATTACAAAACAACATGTCTGGAAAAAAATTGTATTTTACTGTTTTTAATCCTTGTCATGTTGATTTTTGTAATCTTTGGAATTATAATATATATATTTATTTTTATATATCGAAGCAACATGTTATTCAGAGTATTTATATCTATAAAAATCAAAATACAGACAAGTAGTTTATTAATTATGATTATTTAAACTTTAATGTTTAGATGAGTGGAACAATATTTTACAGTGTACCCGTGTACCACTCCACTCTACTAATAACTCATAAATACTTGTAAAAAATTCGAATTTTATACATCGATTTTAAATTGTGAAATTTTTATTTTTTAATAAATTAAAATTATGTAAAAACTGTACATTCAAAAAAGTTAATAATATTTTATATCATGATTTTCGTATGTTGAATGTGGATTACGCAATGCGAAATTTGTTTCCTTATAATTGCATGGATTGAGGAAATTATTTTCTGTGATGAAATTATTTACCAAGTCAGTATCACTGAGTACCAAATCAGTAAGATAGGTAAATAATGTCGCGATGAGTATATTACAGAGCGACAACATGAAGACAGTATCCACCTTAATTAAAGAAATCTTAAATAGTATATAAGCAAACTTAATAGCCATTAGTCATTACACAATATTTGCAAAGTTTGCAAACTACCTATGTGTCTATGTATGATTAAACATTGCTACAAATAACGTATTTTATATTTAGGGTCTAATCGTCAATAATGTTATTCTAATTTTAATTTTGATATTTTTCAGAATAATAATGACTGAATCATATTCCAATCACAGTGTTTTATATAACTATTATACTAGTGGAGCTGAAATTCCAACAAATTTTAATTTAATGCAAGATGCAGTTAGTAATATTCCGAAAGATTTTGAGAGGGCAATAGAAAATTGGATAACTAAAATGCCATTTGGAGCAACATTTAATTCAGTGGTATTTCATATTATAACTTATAATATATTATACTAATTATAATAATTGCATATTATGAGATATAACATTATACTTTTATTTTTAAATATTTTACATATTTTTAAATTATAATGGGTACTGGGTAGGTACCTATATAATTCTATTCGTAATGCTATTTAGTATAGTGATGTTGTGGACTTTTTTGATATCATCATTAGTTATATATTTGTAAATGATTAATTTTAATTTTCGAAATATTTATATTTTAAGCTATTAATTGTACCGTGATCTTATTCACTTCATGTTCTAAGGAATGTCGGTATCTTCTTGTAATATACGTTTACAATAATATTAAATAATACCTATATATATATATATATTTAAAAAAAAAATTTAAAAGTCCTTAAATTTTAATTATTTTAATACCCAGGTATAGAAAAATTAGTGTTTTTTTAAGTATAATATCACATCATATGGGTTATTATTAAGGCTCTTAATATTATTTTGATCCTAATTCAACATAATAATTTAGCTCCAAAACCACGACTTTACAAGATTTCCTACTTTTTACGGTACAGAATTAATTGATGGATTGAATGCTTTGTCTTTATTTCTACCGGGTGTATCCATAGTTATGTATGGAGGAGAAATCGGAATGGAAAACATACCAGATAAAATTAATTTTGCAAGAGGTCCTATGCAGTGGGATGATACGAAATACGCTGGTAGGTACCTATTATAGTGGTATTATAGTCAATGCTACGATTTCAAATATATTATATTATCTATGTAGCATTGTAGTTGTATATTAGTTTATTATTTAAAAATGTAAGTCACACCCATAAGTGTTGTCTCGGCCTAGTAAACATACGAAATATAAAATTTGCATTCAGCAGAACCAATGTTGTGTTGTTGCAATGTTTGCTTTAATATTTCAGTGAATTGACCTAGTACCTATACAATTTTAAGATAAAAACATTATCATTTTACGTCGGTTTTTAACAATATTTCGGTTTTTATGCTACTTACAAGAATTTATATTTTTGAAATGTAGTACTCAACATATAATTACTATAATAATTTATATTTCTGGTATATATCAAAATCCTCATAATATGAAAAAGATATTCCGGAAACTGGGTCAAACTATTAACGTAAGGAACCGGCACGGACACCCAAAGTTCACATTATTAGAACATCATCTAAAATATATGTGATAGGTATAACACGAAATGTATAATTGCATGTCGTCATTCATGGTAGCTATCGATAAAATACATTGGGACTTAGAAGCTAATATATTACGAGATAGGTACCTATGTCATACAAATATTTTGTTCATTTGTTAAGCCTTTAGTAATAAGATAATAATATAAAAAAAAAAAATGTTATAATATTTTTTGTATAGTTTCCTCATTTCTCCCAGCATCTAAAAACATAAATGGATTGACAGTAGTTGAGTAGTACCTATATAAAGTCACATAGGTACTTAGCTACTTTGAACAGTATGAACAATCAATAAACTAAATATATCTTTTTTTCTACTAAAACATTATATCTACCTAATTATGGATAATAATTATCTTACTATTTTGTACGTACTAAAGTAGAATTTTGATAGGTATACATTTTGAAGTTATTAAATTATTTAAAATAAAACAATGTTTCTCGTGAAGAAGTGATTGAACAGTGTCATATATTATGATAGTATATGTTAAGTTATGAAAAAATCCCAATAAAGGGTGGGTCTAACTTTTTTTATTTTTTTGTAGTAGTCAATTAAACTTTTTTACAAACCAAACCTACCTCAAATTTTCTGATTATCTTTAAAACTTTTCAAATTTTCATAGTATTTTTTTTTATTTAAATCAATTTTTATTGTGCTATCAACTATCATACAACAACTAAACCAAAAAAGTACAAATTATTTTCATTAAATTAAAAATAGTAGAATTCTTTTGAATAATAAAATAAAAACAAAAACTGTAGTAAATAATGCTTATTTTGGAGGTACCTATATAGGTATGTATACAATATATCTACACGATTTCCTTTAAAAAATGCTAATTTTTTTTTTACTTTTTTAAATTTGATAAAAATAATTTGTACATTTCTAGTTTTACTGTGATCTAGATATTAGATAATAGCACAATAAAATAGCTTAAAAAAAAATTACGATAGAAAATTGAAAATTGTTGAAGGTCCGTCAGCAAATGTGCTTGGTTGGTTCGGTTTTGTTTAAAAAAAGGTTAAATTACCAATAACTAAAAAAAATAAAAAAAATTAGACTCTTTAATAGGTTTTTTTTTCAATAACTTAAGGTATACTATCATAATACGACGTCATCCGATCACTTCTTCTCGGGACACATTGTATAATTATACTTAATATGTAAGAAATACATAGATCAAGAGATGCAGTGACTGTGTATAATAACAAACAATAATAATACTAAAAAAAAATTGATATTTTTGACATTATATCACTTTTTATGAATTAATAATTCAATAATACAATATATTATTTAGGATTCTCTGATGGTACACATGAACCTTGGGTCGCGGTACACCCAAATTATGTCACGAGAAATGTGCAGTCTGAAAGCTACGATCCTAAAAGTTATTTGAACTTTTTCAAATCAGTATCGAAATTACGGCAGACTGAAACGTTTAAAAGAGGAGGTTTGGCGACCGATATTTTTAACGATAAAGTGTTTGTTTTAAACAGGTAAATAAGCAATGATTATTATGTAGTTTAGCTTAAACTAATCTAAAAATGTACTTACTCACGTTATCTCGACAACAATTATTTACATTATTAATTTTTTTTTTTTATAACTTTAATAATTTGAAGTCGTTATAAGACAATATTTAAAAACAAATAATTTTTAATATTAATATCGTTTGCTAGCATTTTATTGAAGTTTTTTGACAATAATATGTCTTTGGTCATAAAAAATTTGTGTAACAAAAAATTCAATGCTTTTTGATACACTTCCCGTGGTGATATAGAAACTTGAAATTTGAACAATAACTTCCTTTTAATGGTTTCATGCAAATTTTGCATTTAGCTGTGTTAAAATCGTCCTCATTCGTGTCTCTCAATAAATATAAACTGTCGTTTCTCAAAATTTCTTAGTTTCGTCATAAGTTAAAAATATATTTTATAAAATGAATTCAATAAATTGTTTGCTTGTACCTAATAGGTTTAAGAGGTTTAAGAGTGTTTTAAAATATAAAATTTTTAGAAAAAATAAAGCAATGACATCTACAAAAAGTTCTCGACGATCTCGATTGTGAAAAGTATAACTGTAATTTATTCTTAGATTTGACCTGCCATAAAACACATTATTATAGAATATCTTATATTTTTCCCAAAAGAGAGAAATTTCTTTTTCTTTTTTGAATGACAATATTATAATGTTATACATTTGGAATTTGATATTCCTATGCAGAAATGTCTTTCTGTAGTTAATTAATTATATGCACATTAGCGTAAAAAGGTTTGGAATTGGGAGGACAATAACTACACACTGTCAACATACAAAATGTTGACTTATAATATTAAATAACCTGTCGGAATCTACCTCCATATACTTCCCCTACCATCAGGTGTTTTAGATTCTGAGCTAAGCAAACAATCTATTGGCTTAGCAATAATGTTTGTTTTATATATATATATTTAAGCGATACTATAGTGTATAGTGAGTCAAATAGTCTACCCAAAATTATATACTCCCCCGGGCATTATCTAAGCCAGGTTTTTAACGACAATTGCTAATAAATAAGTTAATTTATATAATTTATGTACCACGAGAATAACAAAAAAAA
>NC_042496.1:16784907-16787698 GCF_005508785.2 Acyrthosiphon pisum | reverse complement strand
TAATAATAATATGAAACTGACTTGTCTCGTCATTGTATCGGTATTATATTAATTAATTTGATTTCGCATTTATACTGTATAGTAAATAACACTCTGTCATCAACACAAGTTTTGCTTACATTGTTTATTACTTTGCATTTATTTTATAATTTTTTTATCAATTGGTTGTTTGAGAGAAAAAAGAAAAACCTACCGTAATGCTATAGAGCATTCATTTTGGTCTTGACATTTTTCCTCTATTCGTTTATAATAGTTATCGGAGGGTTAATTTTTTTTATTTATATAAACATGACATAATATACACATTTATTTATAATTAATAATGTATGAGTTTTTTTAAAAATAAACGAGTATTAAAAATGATTTTATAAAATTTTCCAGATTTTTACCAGGGCATGAGAATTACACATTAATTATTAACATGGATACAAATTGTACACAGCGTGTACGTTTATCAGACAAAATATCAAATTTGGTTGACTCTTTAACTGTTGTTGTTGGATCAGTAAACTCGAATTTTGACACCGGGTTAGTACATAATAATTTTCCAAAAATAAGGAGAGATTATTCCATTGTGGAGGATTCAGTGCCGTAGCCTGGGTGTGGGCACTGGAGGCACGTGCCCCCCCTCACCCCCGAAATTTTTTTTAGCTTGTTTTATATTATATTATATGTTTGATAAAAATTAAAAGTTAAGGCTGTCGAAGTGAACCATTTTGAAGGGGTTGGATTTAGGAAATATTGTACATCCATCGTTAGTACTATTGGCTAATTATCTATGTGTGTAGTGACTGATCATTAGTGTGTGCCAGTTCCCCGATCGCTTTATGTAGTTTAAGATAAACGATGGCTAAGATTCTTGAACCCCAGTAAAGTACATACGCGTAATCATGTAACTATATTTTGTGATAAAAAATGTTCAACTTACATGTGCTACAAAATTCACCCAGTACCAAAAGCCCTTTTGGCTATTTTAATTTTGAAATCATATATTTGAATTCCTTAATATCTTTTCTAGATTATGTTGGAAATGGATCTATGATCTGTAGTATTGTTTAATTAGTATTATATTACCAGAGTAATTTTCTTTTTTTTTTCAAAATTCACTTTTACTTTTGAATTACTAAAAAAAAACATCGCTTCCAACAAAACACACAAAATTGTTATGTTTTTTTCGAAATTAAAATTGGATTTCTGGAAGTATATTCTTTTCCACTTATTGATCTAATTGCACGAAAAAACTACCAGCTTTCAACAGTCCTAATATAGTCTTGTATTTTTGTTAGTTAATTTTAATAATATTCAAACCAAAAATGGAATGTTTTGTAACTTTTGTTTACAACACATTTTGATATAATAATAATAATATTGATGAATACATTAACCTATGGTTTACAATAATATTAATACATTGTTGTATTAAAATGTAGCCAATGTAGGTACCATACTTGTGAACATAAATATAATATAGTCATAAAACGAGTAGTAGATACACTTTATGAACAAAGGGGTCATAATTAGATATTCTAACATTTCAAAGGCTAGAGAAAAAAAATTAAGTGCTCCCCCCTAACATTTTTTTCTGACTACGGCACTGGGAGGATTGTTAAATTAAACAAATAATATTAGCAATTTAATATAATTTACAACAATATAATATTATATACATATTCTTATAATGTTTTATTTTTAGAAAATCAATATTAACAGCAGAGTGGATTGATCTAAAACCCGGTGCCACAATTATACTAACTGAAAATACTGAAACAGGATCAACACAATCATCCGGTACTCAGTTGTACATATCATTAAAAGCACTACTACTATGCTTATTTTTCATTAATATGTGTAATATTATATAGTTCTTAGATTTTGCAATAAAATAAATAATTAGTTAAAAAAGCTTTCAAATTGTGAAAAAAAGCATTTATTTATTCAAACAAATATTTATAGGTGCATTGTAAACATTTATTAGGTATACTATGATTGTAATTAATTATTATTTTAAAGTAATAAAATAATAATTTAATAGGAGATTTAAAATACCTAGTATACCTAAGTATAAATTATTATGAAGGTGAGACAATAAACTAGTGTTCATTTTGATTATGTATAATATGATATTATTGTTGATAAGTTAATTTGTTATTTTTAACTCATCTCTTTTTTCACTTTATCATAACATGTAATATTTTATTGGAGAGTGAGAACAAGAAGGTCTTTGGATTATGATTTTTACTTAAGAAAAATATTGTATGTTAAATTAATATTTTTCTTACCTTTATAACGTAAATATTGGAGAAAGCTAGGTGTAATTTTTATTTATAGATACATAAAATATTTACCATATAAAATCAGTTGGTAAAACAAAATATGAAAAATAATATAATGAATATCCTTAACTATAAAACGGAGACCCGTGTGGCGCTCTCGTTCCGACTAGGTATAATATTTTGAACTAGCGTAAGGAAACGGCCAATGAAAAAATTCGGTTTGCGTCTCCCGGGTCTTTGGTATAAAGTCGGCGTGAACGAGGGCCAATTGAAAAATTCGATGGGCGGTCTCCCGGGTCTCTTCTTTTATAAATTATACACAATAGAAAATATTATCGGAAAAAAAAAAGGTATATAAATTATACACAATAGAAAATATTATCAGAAAAAAAAAGGTATATTTACCGAGAAATTTGTAATTAATATCTATTAATATCTAATTCAGTTTAATTCAGATTTTTCGTGTTTACCAGTTTTGAGTTTTTCTGCGTTCCCGTTCGGACCTTATTCGCGTTCCC
>NC_042496.1:16781212-16781997 GCF_005508785.2 Acyrthosiphon pisum | reverse complement strand
GGATTTCGAATTTTCGGCGGCGTTTTCGAAAATACTTTAAGACTTTGTCCGCTGCGATGCGACCCGGCCTGCTCGAACAACCACGTCGAACCGCAATGGTCCTAACCTTATCACTAGACCTCCACATCGCCCATACACCTTGCTTGAGACCGACGACCGGACCACGAGACCACTGCGGCTTCCGACATCGACAACACTCAGGGCAAACACCGGGGGGTTTGGGGGTCTCCCCCAACGACGCTCGGAGAGCTAGTTTTATTATAAAACAAAGCATGGTATTTTTAATATCGTATTAAGTTTATTGATTACCTATTAAACTAAAAAATAATATACTAAACATAAATCTTTTACAGTAAAATTGTGACAGAACAATGATTGATACCTGGTTAAGCCTTGTTGGATCTTTGCATTTAGGTAGATGACTGAGCACTGTTTCTGAAGTGAAATGGGGTTATATTTTCCGATTATAAAATAACTAACATTTCACTGGACTAAAATCTAAAGCAGCGGCGGATCCAATGTCCCCAACTAATCTTGGTGGACAAAAGTACAAAATGTACAAAATTAGCTAAGCACAGTGTAAAACATAGGAAAACTACGTTGATTGAGGGGAAGGAAAATGCCCCCTTTGTAAGTATATGTAGGCATACATTTAAAATGTGTAAGTCATTCCTCCCTAATTTATTCCCAAAAAGAAGTTGGTCAAAAATTAATTTAAAAAAAGCATAGTTAAATTAAAAATATCTTATTGGATAAAAAATTTAAAATGAATAAATAAAGAGCTA
>NC_042496.1:16779748-16781112 GCF_005508785.2 Acyrthosiphon pisum | reverse complement strand
CTAATAAATAAAGTTAATTATATATTATGTACCACGAGAATAACAAAAAAAAACTAGATTCTAGTCAGGAAGCTAATTAGGAGGAGCTAGAGGAACGCACGAGTTGCACTGATTGTGCACATAAAATAGATGATCGTGAATACCATTATTTCAGTTTAAAGTATAATATTACAGCAATATTTTAGAGCACCAAACTTTTCATTATCGTCCATATTATAATTAACGGTAAAATGCAGTTAATCTTTTACTAGGGATAAAAATATTAATTTACTAAAATACCTAATTCGATTGGCTGAATAATAATATAAAAAAAATAATTCAATAATAGATTGTAATATTAATAAGACGCTAAACAATTTTCTTTTATCTGAAATGTAATAATAATATGAAACTGACTTGTCTCGTCATTGTATCGGTATTATATTAATTAATTTGATTTCGCATTTATACTGTATAGTAAATAACAATCTGTCATCAACACAAGTTTTGCTTATAGAAGAAATATAAATACATTGTTTATTACTTTGCATATATTTTATAATTTTTTTATCAATTGGTTGTTTGAGAGAAAAAAAGAAAAGCCTACCGTAGTGCTATAGAGCAGTGGTTCTTAACCTTTTGTAGATCACGGACCCCCGATGAAAGATATCTAGAAATCGCGGACCCCCTACCACATTTTTTTCGAATACCTTTTTTTTTTTACAAAACATCTCATGTTATCATAACCAAAATTATAATAATTATTTTATAAAACAAATTACCTAAGTAGACTTAAAAAAACATACACATTTATAATTATTAAATATTACAATTAATTTTTTATAAAAATGTTAAATAAAACTATAATTGGAATACGATCGATCAACTGCACTTAGTGGCAGTACCTAAATATAAGACTGTGGAGTACAGTGCTGTATGCGTGTACATTTCGTATGAACAAGAAAAACTGATTATTTAATAAATATTAATAATACAATTATTTGGTATAGAATCCACTTATTATATATATGAAGAAAAAAAATAATAATAATCCAACAATATTGTAATAATGCATTCATGTCACTTATTGACGTATGTTATGTGTTAAAACTGCCGCGGACCCCCGATATGAGTATCGCGGACCCCCAGGGGGCCGAGGACCACAGGTTAAGAACCGCTGCTATAGAGTATTCAGTTTGGTCTTGACATTTTTTCTCTATTCGTTTATAATAGTTATCGGAGCGCTAATTTTTTTTATTTATATAAACATGAAATAATATATACATTTCTTTATAATTAATAATGAATGAGTTTTTTTAAAAATAAACGAGTAGGTATTAAAAATGATTTTATAACATTTTCCAGATTTTTACCTGCACATGAGA
>NC_042496.1:16776702-16779698 GCF_005508785.2 Acyrthosiphon pisum | reverse complement strand
TGAGGTTTCCAAAAGATGATCATATAGTCGAATCTATAGATACCATAATCAAAAATTGGTTAGCTGATTTGCCAGAAAACGCGGTTGCCAACTGGGTGGTGCGTGTTTTTAAATTATTTAATAATACTATGAACTGTTTTAAGCCTATGATCTCATCCTCAAGAATGTATTTCTATTATATATTATGAAGTATTTTATTAATAATTATTTCATCATTTAGATTGAAAATCACGACAATTTGAGGACGTCATCGAAATTTGGCGCTCTAACAGTACCAATGTTTACTGCGTTGAAGTTAGCTCTTCCTGGTGTTGATGTAACATATTATGGTAGTGAAATTGGAGTGGAGGACAACATGTATTTGAGACCGGAACAAATAACTGATGATAATCTTGCAGGTGGTCCGAGAATATCGAGACCTAGAGATTATCAAAGGTGCCCGATGCAATGGGACGACTCGATTAATGCAGGTTTATATATGAGCGATCTTATAATATATAAAAAATCATTCGTCTTTACATTACAATTACATAACATATGCAATTACCTATACAAACCGATTCGTTGAACAAATATAGAATATATCCTAGAACTTAAATATTTAGTTAATATTTATGTAAACATTTTCAAAAATTAGACAGTTACTGAATAATTAAAATTTCTTATGTAAATTGCATAAGATCGAAAATGATATTATGCAATTCAAAATCTTAAATTGATCAAGATATATAAATAATTATTTGATTTATAACGATTGATGATATTCTATACTTTAATAATTAATTTCATCCATATTATATAAATGCAGTATAAAAACGTAGGTATCAAATATAACAAATGAACAATAATTATGATAAATATTGCGCAAAAGAAATTTATATATTATTGAAATTACTTAACAATTAGTTTCAATTGATTCAAGTACCTATTTAACCTACTATAACTATGTTAAGTATTTAGGTACATCATTAATGTTAATTCAAGTTGTTATGATATATTTTATATTAATATTTAATTCATTTTAAAGGTTTCACCGAAGAGAAAAAGTCATGGTTACCAGTAAATCCAAATTATTACAAGATGAACGTCGAAACACAGAAAAAAATTCCAACCAGTAACTATAATTTTTACAAAAAAATGTCTCAACTTCGAAAAACTAATACGTTAAAAAACGGTGATCTTCAGACGTATAATATTACCCAATCGATATACATTTTAAAGAGGTAACCAACATTTATTAACGATAGCTACTTAGAAAAACAATGCACATGGCTATTTTCTTATATTATTAAACGGTTGATATTTCTCAGGTCACTATTGAAACACGAATCATACATAGTCGTAACGAACTTTGGCAGTGAGACTGAAACGGTCATCTTGTCCAATGTCATACGAGATATCAAAGATGAACTATTCGTATATTTAGGAAGTGAAAATTCTGCGTACAGCACCGGGTAATTCGATTTTTATAAACTTAAAAATATGTATAACGATCAATAGTTTTATATTTTGTTTGTGTTTTTGTTTTTAGAAGTAAAGTATCTACCGTTTCAACTGGGTATCCATTACAACTGCGACCACAGTCAGTAGTCGTATTAACAGATAAATATATTGAACCTGAATTGCCAAGTAATAAAGCTAGTGGTTGTACAGAATCGAGTTCGAAATTTATTAGTTTTATTTGTGTTTTTGTACTTTCAAGATGGTTTTTATAAATTTGTCTGATACACCTACCTAATTGTTGTAATATAGTGAATTTTAATATACATTTTTTAAAGAACTTTGTTTGAATTGTATTTTTTCGTAATATCAACGTTATTTAATTCCTTATTTTGTTTTGCGTCTGTCAACTCTTTTTGAAACAGTGAAAATGCTTCGATCTTCAACTCTGAGAGACTTTTCTGGTTGTAAATTGGATCCAGCTAGTGGTTAACTTCACGAGGAGGGAGTTTTTCAGTTGTACTAACTACTAATTAGTAATTTTTACAAAATCATTTGTGTGTCTTGGGTTAAACCTAATTGATAAAATAATCAATTTTAAATATATAAATTGTTAAACAAATATTTGTATGATTATTTCATAGGAAAAGTACACTTTTCAATATATCTTGTACTATTTATAGACATTCTGAAATGTCAACTTTTAATCTTTGTGATTCTGAGCGTAGCGAAAGATTTTAATTATGTGTGTTTTTTTATCTGTCTAACCTTACTTTTGGTACAATACAAATTCTCCGGTTTTCTACATAAACAACTTTTTAGAAAGAGAATGTACTTACTCACGTTATCTCGACAACAATTATTTACATTATTAATTTTTTTTTTTATAACTTTAATAATTTGAAGTCGTTATAAGACAATATTTAAAAACAAATAATTTTTAATATTGATATCGTTTGGTAGCATTTTATTGAAGTTTTTTGACAATAATATTATGTCTTTGATCATAAAAAATTTGTGTAACAAAAAATTCAATGCTTTTTAATACACTTCCCGTGGTGATATAGAAACTTGAAATTTGAACAATAACTTTCTTATAATGGTCTCATGCAAATTATGCATTTAGCTGTGTTAAAACCGTCCTCATTCGTGTCTCTCAATAAATATAAACTGTCGTTTCTCAAAATTTCTTAGTTTCGTCATAAGTTAAAAATATATTTTATAAAATGAATTCAATAAATTGTTTGCTTGTACCTAATAGGTTTAAGAGGTTTAAGAGTGTTTTAAAATATAAAATGGTTAGAAAAAATAAAGCAATGACATCTACAAAAAGTTCTCAACGATCTCGATTGTGAAAAGTATAACTGTAATTTATTCTTAGATTTGACCTGCCATAAAACACATTATTATAGAATATCTTATATTTTTCCCAAAAGAGAGAAATTTCTTTTTCTTTTTTGAATGACAATATTATAATGTTATACATTTGGAATTTGATATTCCTATGCAGAAATGTCTTTCTGTAGTTAATTAATTATATGCACATTAGCGTAAAA
>NC_042496.1:16770876-16774942 GCF_005508785.2 Acyrthosiphon pisum | reverse complement strand
TAAACTCGAATTTTGACACCGGGTTAGTACATAATAATTTTCCAAAAATAAGGACAGATTATTCCATTGTGGAGGATTGTTTCATTAAACAAATAATATTAGCAATCTAATATAATTTACAACAATATAATATAATATACATATTCTTATAATGTTTTATTTTTAGAAAATCAATATTAACAGCAGAGTGGATTGATCTAAAACCCGGTGCCACAATTATACTAACTGAAAATACTGAAACAGGATAAACACAATCATCCGGTACTCAGTTGTTCATATCATTAAAAGCACTACTACTATGCTTATTTTTTATTAATATGTGTAATATATAGTCCTTAGATTTTGCAATAAAATAAATAATTAGTTAAAAAAGCTTTCAAATTGTGAAAAAAAGCATTTATTTATTCGAACAAATATTTATAGGTGCATTGTAAACATTTATTAGGTATACTATGATTCTAATTAATTAAAAGAATAAAATAATAATTTAATAGGAGATTTAAAATACCTAAGTATAAATTATTATGAAGGTGAGACAATAAAATAGTGTTAATTTTGATTATATTCTTGTTTTGATTATGTATAATATGATATTATTGTTGATAAGTTAATTTGTTATTTTTAACTCATCTCTTTTTTCACTTTATCATAACATGTAATATTTTATTGGGGAGTGAGAACAAGAAGGTCTTTGGATTATGATTTTTACTTAAGAAAAATATTGTATGTTAAATTAATATTTTTCTTACATTTATAAGGTAAATATTGGAGAAAGCCAGGTGTAGTTTTTATTTATAGATGCATAAAATATTTACCATATAAAATCAGTTGGTAAAACAAAATATGAAAAATAATATAATAAATATTTTATTATACAACAAAGCATGGTATTTTTAATATCGTATTAAGTTTATTAATTACCTATTAAACTAAAAAATAACATACTAAACATAAATCTTTTACAGTGAAATTGTGACAGAACAATGATTGATATACCTGGTTAAGCCTTGTTGGATCTTTGCATTTAGGTAGATGACTGAGCACTGTTTCCGAAGTGAAATGGGGTTATATTTTCAGAATATAAAATAACTAACATTTGACTGGACTAAAATCTAAAGCAGCGGCGGATCCAATGTCCCCAACTAATTTTGTTGGGCATGAGGGGGCAAAAGTACAAAATGTACAAAATTAGCTACAAAATTAGCTAAGCACAGTGTAAAACATAGGAAAACTACGTTGATTGGGGGGAGGGAAAATGCCCCCTTTGTAAGTATATGTAGGCATAAATTTAAAATGTGTAAGTCATTCCTCCCTAATTTATTCCCAAAAAGAAGTTGGTCAAAAAATAATTTTAAAAAAGCCTAGTGAAATTAAAAATATCTTATTGGATAAAAAATTTAAAAAGAATAAATAAAGAGCTAAAAAAATAAAAAATAAAAAATATATAATCATTATTAAAAAATAATAATATATTATATAGATTTCTTATCCTATTAAGATATTTTTCTAATTCAACTGGGCTTTTTTTTATTCAGCTGTTATTTATACTTTTTAGATTTTTATCCTATTGAGATATTTTTTTAATTTAACTAGGCTTTTTTTTATTAATTTTCGATTTTTTTATTAAATAAAAATTGTTTATTCAACTGATATTTTATTCTACATAGGTTTTTTAGATTTTTATGGAAAATTAATAAAACAAAATTTAGTTTAATTTAAAAAAGTATCTTAATAGGATAAAAAAATCAATATTGATATTATATTATTATTTTTATACGTTGATTATATATTTTTTAATTTAATTAGGCTCCTTTAATTAATATTCGATTTTTTTTATGATATATCTTAAATCGTGATAAGAATAAACGCCTAGGGTTCTCATTATATTATCACCTTGCATCAGTGTATTTTACTGCTACAAGTTCCAATAGACTATTAGAGCGTGCCGTAATACAATTATTATCAGTCAAAAGTTGAAGACACTTCGGGGGTCTCGTTATCACACCTCGTTGCGCAACCAGTATATCTTTAATCGTGCTAGGTAGGTATGAAAAGTATTTGACAAACATTTGTTCATCATGCCACAATGTCACGATGAAAGTTATGTATACTATCTAACATTATTAATATTTTTATATAATTACTAAAAAATAAAAATGTTACATGTTACAACATCTAATGTTCTTTTCTATTTATTTATGAAAATACATATATTTAGGTTTCTCCATTATGCTTTCCGAAAATGTAAGCACCTGACACTTAATTTAATACCTGAGTATATTATACTTATACGAATAAATATTATAGAAATAAATTCTGAAAAATGTAATATTCTAAAAATATTAAATATAATAAAATGGTAATTTAAACACTCTAGTCTTGTTATTAGGTAACAATAATAGGTACCTATATGAATAAGCATGAAATAAGTGAAGTATTGAAGTGTCAAATGTTTTTAATTTGTAACCTTTTGAAATATTAAGAATGCCAATAAGAAATTGGCAAATGTTATATTTTACCCAATTATTTGGAGGTGTTGGTGTATCTGATGATTTACTGAGGACTTCGTCTTGATTTGAAGCGTTACGCCACATGTAATTGGTCTACCTTACAACCTTACTATTTTAAACAACCTTTGTACTTTCATTCTTGTTTGATTGATTTTTCAAACCACCCGCACTTGTTACTTAAATGGTTTGGTATAAGGTCTATTATCAGTTTAAGATCTAAAAGAAGAATTATTAAAAACATGAAAATCTATATAAATGTTATTCTTTTTAACTATGTATGACATTTACTTCACTTATTCATTTCAAAAACTAATTTTTTTAAATCATCCATTGTGCCAAACATAAGATCTATCATATAAAAGTTTTCAACATCATATCCCATATCGTTCATAGGTGATTTGAAAAATGGACCTACCCATAGTGTTGCTATCCCATGATCAACAAAATGGTCAAGTTTCTGGGTAATACCTGAAAATGTTATACATAATCAATGAAAAATTACAGAAACATTTTAGATTCAGCGTGAAGCGAGGGATGTATTACCTACATATTAAATAATGGTGTTTCTTTTTTGCGCATCGTTCATCAAGTTTAAAAGCAATCCCTACGTCTAATCTTAAAAATTAATTGTGGTATTTATTTGTGGGTACCAAATATTATTTAGTTAGGGGAGCATAAGTTAAAATTAAGAAATGCTGAGTAGGTTCCTATGGATTACAATTTTCTCAGTACTCTACTAGAAAAAAAAAACCAACAAAAAATCGGGGGAAAGTAAGTATTTGTGCTACAATGGTTTTTGCTAAAACATTTACCGAAAGTAAATGTTCCGAGAGACTTTAAATTTTTACGAAATATTTATATTTAGACATAATACAATTTAGAAAATTTTATGGATCTTATCGAGTAATTTATTTAATTATTTTAGATTCTGAGTGGAACGATGAATGTATTGATTTTACAATAATGTGTTTTTTTTTTATTTTTTTTTTTTTTTGTGTCTGTCATCACCTTTTAGGACAGTAAAAGTGCTTGGATTTTGTTCAACAGTACCTTTTCTGATAGGAAAGTGAATCTAGTTGGTACTTTGGGGGGTCAAAAGTAAAATTTCCAATAGTTTTCAAATGCGCCGTGAAAAACAAAAGAAAAATTAAGGAAAAACGGGAATTTTTACGCAAAATCTGTTTTCGAGAAAATTGATTTTGGTTTTTGGTGTAACTTTAAAACGAATGACTGTAGATACATGAAATTTTCACTGGTTGTTTATATTTCCATTTTCTATACATGATAAATTTTTCAAAATATTTTGATTTGTTTTGAGCTGTTTACGGACAATTCCAGTTTCCAATTTAATTAGTTTTTTTTTCTATGAATGTCAATAAAACTTTATTTGTTGAGTAAAAATACTTGAAAATTTAATACAAGGCTCCTACTATATTGTTACAATGACATTTGAAAAATATTAAAAATCCTTAGTCACAGTTTTTTTTTATTAGCATTTAAAGTTCAAAAATTGACAAAATATGGAAAAATCACGAAAATTACCTAATTGTGTTGAG
>NC_042496.1:16769068-16770139 GCF_005508785.2 Acyrthosiphon pisum | reverse complement strand
TTTTTATAAGCATTTGAAGTGAAATTTGACAAAATTTATCAAATTTAAAATTTGAATAATTATTTTGTAGTTAAAAATTTATAAAATGTTCAACTTTTATATCTAAGGATTGAAAATTTAAAACAAGATTTCACGTAAATATTTAATTCTGTTACCAAAAATTCTAAGAAATACATAAGCACAGTTTATTTTTATAGTCATTTTAAGTTCAAATTTGGACGAAATTACATAATCAATAACCTGGAATAACTATTTTAGTTATTTTGTTGTGATTGTATAATATTATTTGTGGGTACTTGAAACTTCTAAAGTATACTATTATATATCTATGATAGTACCACGGTTTGTTGTTGATGTATAACGCGTTACCATGATGGATATTGTGATATGATTAATTTAGAATTTATTATTAATACCTATTATAATTTATAGGTCAATTTTTTTTAATAGTATAGATATAAGTATACCTATAATAGGTATATCTAATACCTAGACTGACAAACCGTCTCAGCTCAGAATCGTTTTTCTTATACAGTGATATTATATCATTGAATTCAAATTTAATACTATCCATTATACAGTGACCCACTTGCAACCTACTGTACAGCAGAGCGACATCCACTTACTCACTTTTTTTTTATTTATATTGACAAAAGTATTAAAGGTCTATATAAAAAAGATGGAAAAAATAATATAAGGTTCCTCATAAAATGTACTTAATCCATTTAGATATATCGACACCTCAGGCTAAGTATTCTGTCATTATTTATTGAACATCTTATTTAAGACATTTTCGGCAAAAGAAAATTATAGCTACTATTAATCGTGATGCATACAAATATTAAGAGGATTTCAAAACCGCATGTGTTATCTTCGTCTTATAAATGTACAACATAGAAAAAACTGTTTTGCGCGGGACAACTTTTATCTTTCTATGTTTGTAGTAGTGACTTCAAAATTTCTGAACATACGAGTATAAAGGCGGGTTCACAACTACCCGTGTCGTGTCGTGTCGTGTGAATTGTGAATTCCGAATCAGGACGAAACCAATTTGGTATCTAATCAAAATAT
>NC_042496.1:16767567-16769018 GCF_005508785.2 Acyrthosiphon pisum | reverse complement strand
TGCACAAAACGACACACCACGGGCAGTTGTGAACCCGCCTTTAATGTAACCACACGGTTAAAAGTTCAATATATTCAACTATATGGTATCGTTTGGTAATTGTGGTAACCGTGATAATTTCACACGACACGACGAGGTGTGAATTCCCCTTTAGGTGGAAAATTATCTATACAACAGCGTACCCATATTATAGATAACATAAATACAATAAAAGTTATTTGCTTCTAAACATTTGGTTTTTTCATTTGCTTATAAAAAATGATTGGATAATGCTACTAAAAAAAAGAGCACACTGTTGCACCGATAAAGTTCTTCTTTACGAGTTGTAAAAATTTGGTAGTTCTACAAAAAATATGGTGTGAGAAAAGTAGTCTCGCGAAAAACAGTTTTTGCTATGCAGTACAACATTTGTAAGATGGAAACAACACATGTGGGCAGGGCTTGAAACCGGTAATTTCCCGGAATTTTGGGGAACCTATAAACGGTTACCGTTATTATAAACCTATTTGTACTCCCGGTTATCGGTTACCGGATACCGTGACAATTTTTCAGTTAACAAAAAACGTAATATGTTTTAACCGGTTAAGAACCGATTACCGGTATTTATAAATACTGACTACCGTCACGTATGAACTATAATAATATTATGTTTAATCTATTATAGTTATGTTCCGGCGAGGAAATAAATTTGAGTGGACTGTATTTTTTGTTATATTCAATGTAGAATAAATATTATAATTTATTAATAAAGGTACTGCGACAGTAACCAAAATATAATAATTTATGTTCGGTTTGAATCGTGATAATAATGTGTACGAAGTCCATCTGTGCAACTCTGCCCTGGATGGGTCTCGCTGCAGAAAGCTCCGTTGAACACGCACTGACGAGATTTGGTGCTCCGCACTCGTATTTATAAGCTTGGTCTCGCCCGCTGCGTTGACTGCTGCTGCTGCCCCGTCCACTGCGTTTTGCCCTCGTAGGTCCGTATGCGATGCGACCGGTGCAGCTTATTAATATTCGTTTTCGCCGAATACGCGGGTCATCAAAAAGATTCGTTTTGAGCAATTTGTAACTGTAAATTATTGCAACCGGTGTCCCTTGTGACCGAACCGGCCTGACCCGCGTAATACATAGACCCGGCCGATACAGTCGTACGCCTTCCGAGGTCAAACGTGCTTGGTGCAGCGTTTTGTTCGTGACTATCGGCTCACGATAGTGCCGACCGACTGTATTCCGAATCTCATCATATTATGCACAAACAAATAGTCGGCTGACTGCCCGGTGTGATATCATTTTTAAAAAACTATATTACCCTTAAGAAAGATCATGATGACATCGGAAAATACTTCGCGTGTCGCGAACATATTTCCCCCCGGCGAAGTAAGGTTCATGTTGGATAGGTATCATTGCTAGTTCGCGATTGGCCGCTTCATAGTGCTGCCGCTTGTTTT
>NC_042496.1:16756143-16767467 GCF_005508785.2 Acyrthosiphon pisum | reverse complement strand
TTTAAAAAAAGCATAGTTAAATTAAAAATATCTTATTGGATAAAAAATTTAAAATGAATAAATAAAGAGCTAAAAAAATAAAAAATATATAATCAATATTAAAAAATAATAATATAATATTAATATAAGATTTCTTATCCTATTAAGATATTTTTCTAATTCAACTGGGCTTTTTTTTATTCAGCTGTTATTTATACTTTTCATATTTTTATCCTATTAAGATATTTTTTTAATTTAACTAGGCTTTTTTTTTATTAATTTTAAATTCAACTGATTTTTTATTCTATATAGGTTTTTTAGATTTTTATGGAAAATTAATAAAACAAAATTTAGTTAAATTTAAAAAAGTATCTTAATAGTTAATAGGATAAAAAAATCAATATTGATATTATATTATTATTTTTATACGTTGATTATATATTTTTTAATTTAATTAGGCTCCTTTAATTAATATTCGATTTTTATTATGATATATCTTAAATTGTGATAAGAATAAACGCCTAGGGTTCTCCTTATATTATCACCTTGCATCAGTGTATTTTACTGCTACAAGTTCCAATAGACTAATAGAGCGCGCCGTAAAACAATTATTATCAGTCAAAAGTTGACTCGGGCGCCCGCCGAGTCAGTCACAGAACACGGCACCGACGCTGCAGCTTATTAATATTCGTTTTCCCCGAATACGCGGGTCATAAAAAAGATTCGTTTTGAGCAATTTGTAACTGTAAATTATTGCAACCGGTCTGACCCGCGTAATACATAGACCCGGCCGATACAGTCGTACGCCTTCCGACGTCAAACGTGCTTGGTGCAGCGTTTTGTTCGTGACTATCGGCTCACGATAGTGCCGACCGACTGTATTCCGAATCTCATCATATTATGCACAAACAAATAGTCGGCTGACTGCCCGGTGTGATAACATTTTAAAAAAAAACTATATTACCCTTAAGAAAGATCACGATGACATCGGAAAATACTTCGCGTGGCGCGAACATATTTCCCCCCGGCGAAGTAAGGTTCATGTTGGATAGGTATCATTGCTAGTTTCGCGATTGGCCGCTTCATAGTGCTGCTGCTTGTTTTGATAGTAGCCACTTGGACCAGTCCATCAGCTCCCTGATGAAGTTTAATGATCCTACTCAAGTGCCGGTCCAGAGATGATTGGTGGCCCTCTTTTGTATAACCAAGTATCTGTTTTGAAATTGGCGTTGGGCGTACACCATTTGGGTCGTTCCTGAAGAGAACTACTTACTAACAGACAGTATACATACAATGATAACGGATATCGGAAAATACTTCGCGTGGCGCGAACACGGAACAAGTTACATAAATGATTATACGCTCGTAGCTACTAATGGCTTAAAAAATAATAACTTCTTAAAACTATTCTTAAATCATACTATTATAATCTTCGTTTTTTTCCCTAGTCTAAATTATTGTAATAATAATTCAAATAATTGGTATTCTACATTTCTATTTCCTACCTACCTATAATATAAAATATCGTTGGTTCGGTAATGACGGTAATCGATATTCGATAGTCCCGATCTCCCTCATCGTATATTGTACTGGGAAATCTAAAAATAGCTTGATTCCTATAACAACACGAATATTGTATTAAGTGTTGTCATTACTCATTTGTCATAATCATGAAGATAATATTATAAGAATTTAGATTTTAGAATGATAAATCTAATTTATCAACATGAAAACAAATAACAATCCTCACATAAAGACATGATAACTGATAAGTAAAACATTTTGGATTTCATTATATTAGTATAAGCCTCGTCTTTATTAAATCAAGATTTTCAAGGAAGAAATTTGAGTTCAAGAGTGTTCAATAAAGTTACATATTGTGTAAGTTACATGTGCAATATACAATAGCGATACGTATCGGACTCAGACTTCGATACGAACCGGTACGTAACTATTCATGTCGGTACATAACTATTCCATATCGAAACGTATCGAATTTTTCTTCTTGAAAATCTTCAATCTTAACAGCGTACGGTATTTGTATTTTACGGTAATGTGCGTGGGACACAAGAGTGTGTGATCGTAATTTTTTATAAAGTAATTGCAGTGGCGTGATGAAGGACTATATTTGAGGCACGTGCCTCAGCTAAAAGGGTGGTGGGTGTTCTAGTATAATCCTGGTAGAGCTGTCAGAAATTATACGACTTGTTAAAAAATGTTTTCCTAGATTTTCTTAGGTTATAACTTATAATTTTAATAATAAAAACAAGAACGGGTCCTCAGCAGTCAGCAGTATTTTTATTTCTAAATCGGTAATTACAGAGGATGACACAACTAATAGTTTACTAGGTTATAAAAAATTTAAAAAATATTTATTATTTAATCAATGACTATTGAGTATTCACTCTACAATAATAGTGTTAGTATACAAATAAGGGGAAGTAGAACTCCTCGTTTTCCTTATTCCCTCTGAATTCGACTATACGCACTTGACAATTTAAGAGGTTACTGATTTAGAAATCAAAATACTGCCGATTGCTATACGTATATAATACCTATAATAACTTTTTTAGTACCGTCATCCATCATCGGTATGTTATCGCTAATCGCTATCTCAAGCACCTATACGTGGGCAGTGGGTGGTAGACCTATATTGTTATTATTACAGTCAGTGGTGTCATTTCAGTTTTTAATAGAGGGGCCTAAAAGTTTCGACCAGCCCAAATGGGTAACTTAAAAAACAACCACTGGCAAGCATATTATGTTCCTGATCAATGTTTACACGGCAGTGGTGCCGTGTAAATATAGTAAGAAATATTGATATTACCTATATACATTTTGTATTTTTATTTTATATATACTTATTGAGAAATGTTGTTTCTTTTTGCGAAAGGATATCCTATCCAAATTGTATTTTGTTTTCTTCTAAGGTTGCTATTTAAATTACTATTGTTAACTATTTACTCCGTCACAAGCTTGGGCATAAAGGAGTAAATATATTTCTTTATTTATACGATTTATACATAATGTACATAATATGTATATTATAGAGATATTAAAAAAAAAAATTGATATGTATAGTGTAAATGTATGTTTTTTTTGGTTCTTCGTGGACATGGAATGAACAATGAAAACATTTTTATTAGTTATTACCATCAGTTTTTTAAGGAACAACCAGACTTTGACATAAGAAATCCGGATGTTAAGCAACAGATTTTAGTAAGTTGCTATATAAAAATTCACATAAAATCTACATAAAAACGATTCTGAGCGGTGACGATCCGTCAGCCAATGGATTTTTATAATTTATTTATATCCTTTTTAGCAGTATATTTTTTAATTAGTTGAATCTACAGGCTACAGTATGGTATGTTGAACAAATGATATACCAGAAAACTTAGTGGCCAACTGGGTGGTGCGTGTTTTTAAATTGTTCAATATTATTATGTACTGTTTAAAGCCTACGATCTCCCCAATATGTTAAAAAACGGTGATCTTCAGACGTATAATATTACTAAATCGATTTACATTTTAAAGAGGTAACCAAAATTATTTACTTAGAAAAATAAAACAATGTGTTATTTCCTTATAGATGGTATATTACTAAACGTTTGTTTTTTTCAGGTCACAATTAGAACACGAATCATACATTGTTGTGACGAACTTTGGCTGTGAAACTGTTTCAGTAATCTTGTCTGATATGATAAGTAATCTCAAAGATGAACTATTCGTATACTTAGGAAGTGAAAATTCTGCGTAGGTACATCCCCAGGTAATTATGTTTTTAATTTGAAATATTTAAGTAAGTATAATATTTAACGGATTATCTGTTTAATATTTTATTCATTTATTATTTTTGCGTTTTGAATTTAGATCTAAAGTATCTATCATTTATTAAGCCGAGTATAAATTATAACTGCGACCTCAGTCAGTAGTCGTATTAACAGATAAATATATTGACCCTGAATTACCTAGAAATACTGCTAGGTGGTACAGTCGTACAGAATGCAATAAGAAATGTCAAAATTTTACTCTATGTTTTTATACTCAGAAGATGGATTTTATAAAATTATCTTTCATTGCTGATCTAATTGTATTATACATTTATACAAGAACTTTGTTAGAATAATTATACTTTCAACATTTTTAGTTTAAATACTTATAAAAATGTACTTGGTTTTACTGCTATATATCAGGTATCAAGTGTAGCTCCTAAATCCTAATTTATCTGAGCACTTACACGTAATTTGTTTAAATTTAGTTTAATTTAAGTTTATACAATTACGTGTTACATGTAACATAAATGCACGCTAAAACGCTGGTTTGTACCACATATATACACATTGATTTATCAAAATGTATTATGTGATTAAGTTCTTAAATATATTATCAACTGGATTTTGCATAATCAAACTCATACAATTAGCTTATATAAAATAGGCAATACAGTTGTTGGAACATTATTGTACTAGAAGTTCAGCAGTTGTATAGTTACACACCTCAAAGTTGTTCTAAACAAAAAAAACAAAATTCATTGTCACCATAATTTAAATGTTTTAATTAATTATTATATTGAACTGTCTTCTTATACTTGTTGTAAGTTTTAAATGTAGTGTAATGTAGTGTATGTTTAACTATTTTTGATTAACAAAAAAAAAAATAGTACTAAACTTAATATAAAGCTTGTTCCAAAAAATAAAAATCATTTTTTTTAACGAATTCATATTTGAATTTGTTTTAATATTATTATATCTTTTTCACATAATTTTGATGTTTAAAGGAAATATATTTAAATATTATAATCTATAAATTACAAAAAAATATAGTAAAAAGTATTAAATTGTTATAAAAAATTAAATAAATAATATAAGTTCGTATTATAATTATTAAAACACATTTTATTAGATAGGTACAGATATTAACTTTTTGTTTGAATTGCCATTATTTTTAACATAAATACTAATTTATATAACCATATAAAACTAATCATAACTAACCAATGTATGTAAATTAATTTAATGTTGATTTTATAGTCAATAGACAGTGCTTGGGTACCTATTTTATCTCTTCACAGCTTCACTTCCATTTTTTCTGTACTGAAAGCCTATATTTTTTATATTAACCAATAATAATCGAATATTTATTATTTTAGGTAATTTATTATATTTTAAAACAATATGAGGACATTTGATGTTTTCTTGTTGGTGGTGATAGCATATACCTACGCCACCGTGAACGGAAATGTATATTTCCGTGCTAAAAATCCAATTAACGAATGGTGGTCGAATACAATAATTTATCAAGTGTATCCAAGATCATTTAAAGACGGTGACAATGATGGTATTGGTGATTTAAAAGGTATTTATATAAGATGTCCATTAATTAATATAAAAACAAACATGAAAACAAGTTTTTATTTATAGGTACCAACTATTAAAATACATTTCTAAAGATATTTTTTATGTCATATAATATTTTTATAATTACTATTAATATTTTCAGTAATTGCAGATAATTATATACTTGTATATACAAGACGCCATTAACGAGTTAATAAGTTAAAAGTAAAGTTAATTTTAACTTATTAACTTAACTTACTAGTTCGCTGTTTTAATTAACTTGAATCATTTTTATCTACGTTAAATTATATTATTTTCAATATTCACACTTAAGTTAATTTTTAATTTTCATATTATCCAAATACTATTTATATAAATTATAAGTTCGTAGAATATATAAAAAAATATTCACAGATATAATACTATACAAGTGATTATAACACTTTCGTGAAGTTGGCCCACCTGAGTACTGCTATTTTTTTTAAAACCTATGCCATTATTTTTCAAGGTACTTTCAAGTATTTGCAAGTCTATTTTTAGAATTCGCAAGTCCAAACTTTTACCATGAAACCAAGAAATTTAAAAGGTCAAATTCACGTAATAAACGATAGTTTTCAATTTGTAAGTATTTGCAAGACCCTACTTAAAATGTGCAAGTCATTCAGGTGGCCGCTATGTAGTAGCCGCTTACTTTTAAGAGCGACACCCACCTTTTTTATTAACTAATATAGATTTTTTTTTCTTAAAAATATAATTTTATGAGTCGGAGGCCAGCTATGAAATATATCCATAGCTGCCAAAGTATAGATTTACGAATTTATAAAGCATGTTTCAAATTAGTTTCAAAATATTGGCATAGGTTTGTAGTAGATCGGGTTAAGTCGGGAGTCAATTAAAGTTTCAGATCAAAACACCACGACAAATGCAAAACTTCTAAAGTAAGTTAAGTTAAGTTAACAGTATTTGCCAACTAAATTTTAATTTAATTGAAAAAAAAAAATACTTAAAACTTGCCCACCCTTGCTTGTATACGAAATCACTCGGTTAATACTGAATACAGTAGAATAGTAATAATAATATATTAACGTTATACAAATTAAGACTTAAGTTCCGATGTATTTGATTTGTTAATTACAACTCATAACTCATAAGGAACCTTGTATAACGTTTTCCAGCTTTATTATCTAGACACATATCGAAAATAAATTTAACAAATTCTAACATTATTGATGTCTATAAATCACATGAGAGCCAAGACAATTTTATGTTGCTTGTGTATTTAATTTCCAGGTATTATCCAGAAACTAGATCATTTCACTGATCTTGGTATTGAGACATTATGGGTTGGTCCACTTTTCAAATCACCTATGGATGATATGGGATATGATGTAGAAGATTTTTATATGATAGATCCTATGTTTGGAACAATGGGTGATTTCAAAGAATTAGTTTTTGAAATGAACAACCGAAGTAATATATTTCGTACTTTGTTATAATTATAGATTTATATGTTTTGATTAATTGAATAAATAATCATTTTAATTTTAGATCTTAAACTGATAATTGACCTTATACCAAACCATTCAAGTTACAAATGCGGGTGGTTTAACAAATCAATCAAACAAGAAGGAAAGTACAAAGATTATTACATGTGGCGTAACGCTTCAAATCAAGACGAACTCCTCATTAACTCATCAATTACACCAATACCACCAAATAATTGGGTAAATAAGTAAATAACATAAGGTCAAATATTATATTGGCATTTAAAATGATTTAAAAGGTTATAAATACTAACAATTCGACACTGTATAATATATATATTTATTTATTTTTTAATAACAAGGCTTGTTTTAGTTATTTATCCAGAAAAAGAGTATTTAAAAGACGATTTGATTATATAAAATACCATAAGAATATTAAAATATTAACCTTTATAACTATATATATCATTTTTCCATATATTAATGACTATAGTGTTAGTTAATGAACTTGATATAATATACTCTGTTCAAAATATGACACTCATACGGCGGCGACCAGTTTTCGTCGGCAGCACACAAGTACTCTCAGGTATCACTCGTTCCCTCTTCCCCTCATCAAGTCACTTCTCTTTATACCTGACGTGTCACGCTCCTTCGGACTAGTCGGCTGTCGTATAGTTTTCTTATTTTAAATAGAGTATATTTGCTTCACATTTCTCTTTCGGATATTCTTTAAATAATTGAAACATTGACTACTTACCGCAAAAAAGAAACTATTACTTGAGTGTAAATTTTAGTATCAGGTGTTTACATTTTCGCAAAGCATTATGCACAAAACTTAAAATATTCATAAAAAAAAGTTATACCATTAATGTAAACATTTCTAGAAATTAAACTTTTAGGTTTTTAGTTTTCAGTAGTAGGTATGTAAGAATAACTAATTTAATATCAATGAGTTTGTTCATTATAAATTATTTATTTTCACACAGTTGAGTATGTTTGGGGGTTCCGCTTGGACATGGAATGAACAACGAAATCAATTTTATCTTCATCAATTTAGTAAGGAGCAACCAGACTTTGACTTGAGAAATCCTGATGTTAACAAACAAATTTTGGTAAGTTGCTATATAAAAACCCGGGGACGACATATGAAAAACAATTCTGAATGGTGAATATATGTCACTATGTCATTATTACAATATTTTAATCAATATTTTACCATGTCTATAAAATACTTACCTATTTAAATCTGGTAAAAATTACAAATTTTATTAATTATTTAGGTACAACAAAATAAAAATGTATTAAAAAAGTTCTGAAAAATGTCTATTTTTTAAGTTCTAACTAGTTTTAGTTTTCTGTAAGGAAATAAAATTGAAAATTCAAGATTTTTCACTGTTTCTGAAGGTGACAAAAAAGGACTAAAAAGGCGACCACACGCGTCGTTGTGAAATAAAACTTATTTATTTCGTTCCATTCAGAATCTAAAAATAGTTATAGTGAATATAACAATATGTATTACATTTTATGTATTTTTTACACACGTACCTACCCATGGTCTTGATATTTTAGAACGTAATAGAATTTTGGATGGATAAAGGAGTTTCTGGATTCCGGTTCGATGCTGTCGATTTTTTATACGAAAATATTTCATTATATGATGAACCATTGAGGCCAGGAATGAGCAATTTAACTGAATACAGTGAACCAGATCATATATACACTACAAATCAACCAGAAGTTATAAATACTGTATTAGAATGGAAGGCGTTTATGGATAATTATACAAAAAGCAAGAACATAACAATTTCTAGGTACATCATATATAGTATGTTGACGGGTATTTTCTAAAACATTTTATTTGTATATCTTAAATAATTTGATATTATAATCATACGATACGCGGGTTATGTGTGATCATGGCGTTCGCTATCTGAAATAAAGCTGATAATTAATAAGACGAGCCGTTGTAGTTAATATTTGGTTTATTTAATAATGCAGAATGAACATTGCGTAGTTTAGAGGTAAATCGGCCTCTTTGTGAGTGGAGGACAAATAAATGAACGAGCTGCTGAGTTTCATGCCCAAATGTCCCCCACTCTATAACCTACTCGCCACTGTAAATTCCACACTCTCGGCAATGGTGGTAGCGGTGGCTGGCGTTGATAGCGATCAGCATTTGGGCTGGTATAGTGGTTGGAATTTGCGAAAATGAACTAGTTTTGTTCATCACCTTGTAGCGTTCTCTCACCATCCATAGAATTAATAGGGGACTAGAAAAGCGAGAAAGTGTCCGACACTCAGTGTCGTGCCATCAGAGAGGACATCGTGACAAGTCGGGTGGCAGGACTAGTGGGGCCAACCGACGCAACCATTGCAGGGGAGACCGACAATATTATAACATACAATTAAATAAAGACATTTAATTAATACAAATGATAATTTTTCATTATGTTCTACAGTTTAATGGCATCAGAAGCTTATGCAGACGTAAATATATTAATGCAATATTACGGAAACTCAACGAACCCTGGAGCTCAAATACCATTTAACTTAGCATTGGTGAGGTGTCCAAAGGATGATCATATTGTTGAATCTATAGATAACATTATCCAAATTTGGTTGGCTGGTTTACCAGAAAATGCAGTGGCCAACTGGGTGGTAAGTGTTTTTAAATTGAATAGTAATTTTATTTTTTATTTAAATCCTAAGAACTCTTTCTCGAACATCGGAATATCCCTTTTTTATATCATGTTATTTGCATAGATCTTATACTAATAGACAGACCTTCCATATACCATATGAACTATGAGTCTTGGTGAGACCAGGCGTATGAAACTCCTTGAATTGGCCACATCGGGTGATTGTAGGTCTTGAACACAGTCTCCAGGGGGGCGTGGCATACGTCATCTATGGTAAAAGTAAACAGTGGATATTTAAACAGTATTCAAAATAAAAGCATGTAATAGAGAATTTCATGATAACAATACATAAGTAAACAATTTAACATAAATATTAAGTAAACAAGAAAATTATTAAGAATCATTAATACTATAGCAGATGGTAGTAAAACAAATAAAAATAATATCACTGATAATCATTTAAAATAAGTTTGCGAGCTCATAACCCAAGCACGTTATACTGAATAGGATTATTTCTACCATAGTTAGTGCTGTGAAAAGGAGCAACAAAAGAAAAATTTAACTAAGTTGAGTGAGAAGAAACATTAAAATGTAGCAGAGAATGAAGAGAGGGAGTGGAGAGGAATGTTAGCCCTGTCTAAATCAAGTTGAGTTTGGTAAACGAATATTCTGACAGTTGATATCATTTTCACAAGTTTTATGACTGTGAGAACTAGATTTAGGTACATTGTTATTAATGGTTATTTACATAAACTGTAGACGGTTCTAAGAAGAAATCTTTATTTTTGTGACAAATATATTGAAATCATGAAGTTTTAAATGTAGATCTAGAATTCTTACAGATGGAACAATTAAGATTATATGATACATGCAAATAAGAATATATTCGATTTGGTAACAGTTCGACTAGTGATTAAGACCAATGTATCTGAAAATTCTATCCCAAAGATGAAGCAAGAACTGGTGTAAGATACAATGATGAGCAGGGATGCCACTTTTTGATTGACCAAGGATAATTGTTGGGATTCCATTCCCTAACTTGGATGAAAAATCACTTTCAACGGTATGGTTTCACAATCTAGTTCAAAGACCAGACGGAAAGCAACTGGCCTGGTTGAATCAGCAATCTTAGCATTGTCGTAGTTGGTTAGACAATTTTAATAGCCATTTTTATTGTTACAAAAGATCTTGAGAAGTCAAAATACACCAGTTTTATGGGTGCCAAGACCAATGAGCCTTGACGATACCGGAAGTGACACATTTTATTGTGACAGGAGATCAATGAGACCGTAGTGTCATCAATTATCCATTGAGGAACTAACGAAGAATTTAACTCAGGGACACCATATTATACTAGTATATTGTACTCTCATTTAGCACGTTTAAAAGTTTCCTGAAGAACCTGTGATACTAATAAAGGCATGTGAACCGAGAATGAATCGGGGGTACAGTTAGATCCAAAGATGAAACTTTTCTTGTCATTTTGAGTTTTAAATTCACAGCTTTTAGGATAAGTATTACAAGTCTCTTTAGTTCATTATTTACACGTTTAAATTGCGAAGTCTAAGAGTGAGAAAGAGTTTCTTAAATAGCCAAAAATTAATTTGAAACTAACGATAACACGCATCAGGTCATTAGAGATAAAAGTATTGACCGGGGCGTAGCCCGTTTCACCCGTGTAACCTTTACCCCAAAATTTTGTTTCTATATGATTCCCGTTTCGCTCCTTCAATAAAACATTTAGACATTTCTTTGGGGTCCAAATATAATAAACCAAAAGTATTTTATCATCATTTTTTCTTGACGTTCGCTTATAATATTTGACTGAACTATTGCCAAGGTTAATTTTAAATACTATTTTGGGTGAAACGGGAATCATA
>NC_042496.1:16755792-16756043 GCF_005508785.2 Acyrthosiphon pisum | reverse complement strand
TGGTCATTTGATTTCACCCGTAATCACAATAATTATTCATCTCTAGACTGTATATTATTACTATCGTCTATAGTATATAGGTAGGTATCACATATTATATAGTAATTACTAATTATGTTAGGTAGGAGTGTAGGACTTTCCGGACAAAACAAAAACGCGAGCTTGTGTAATATATTTTTTTAGGTGAGACATAAATTTCCATTTGTAAGCCGTTTACGTATATAGTACGTTATAGGTACTGTAAAGTGTTT
>NC_042496.1:16734053-16755692 GCF_005508785.2 Acyrthosiphon pisum | reverse complement strand
ACACGGGTAGTATAATATTATAGTATTGCGATACGCATGCAAGATCTCCAGTCATCATTTCCAAACCCAAACGACGCCCTCCACTTCGAAGTCCCAGACATCCGGGTGCCCGTAATGCGGCAAGTGCCTGATTGGGCTCTCGGACCACCGGAACGGTTCGACCTCGGAGCGGTCCATGGTGAACGGTGGCCCGGAGGCCGCGTAGTAACCGTTCATGTTCGCCGAAGTGACCTTTAGGTCCACCGTTCCCGTGAAGCACTTGTCCACGTCCAACTTGTCGTCGGACGCCGCGGACGACGGTAGCCGGTTCGTGACGATCGTCGTCCGGTCGTCTTTTAGCGGCGCCGTGGCGTCGGCCGACTGGAGCCGGTTGGCTGCGGTCAGCTGTTCCACAAACGACTGATTGGCGAACCGGCGGAACATGGCGTTGGTCTTGACGCCCAGCAGGTCTGTTCGGCCGATCAGTGACATTTCGGTGCCCCGCATCAGGTCCACAAGCGTTCCAATGTCGGTGACGTTCAGCTGTCCGCTGCGCAGTATGTTTGCCACCGGGTGATCAGCAGCGTCCCGTCCGTCAGCGCCCGACATGTAAACAGTTTCCTGCGAACCGCACAAGAGACGATTTAAAAAAAAAAAAAAAAACATTTCTCGGGCAAAGCGTTTATAAAATACATGAAGTACCTATATTGCACTTAAATATATTGGCGCGAGGCCTCATATTTATGTTTTTCAACGGGTCTCAGGAGTATAACAACACTGAAAATGTGTGTGGTAGCTAGAAGTTGGTCCTATATAAGTAGACGTTTGACGTCTCGAAACTTTTTAACCGTTATTTCGATCTAAAACGTACAAACAGTGAAATGTTGACGATGGGCTAAATTGTTTAAGTTATTACATAGTTTTTAAAAATATATATTTGCATTTACCTATACTGTAATACTGTATATCGATGTATATTATGTTTTTGCAGAGAAAAAGGAATACTTTTAATTGTTGAATGACATTTGTCGACTGTTGTGTATATAAATGATTTTTGGAAAGTGAAAATCAGTCCGTCACGTTAGCCTAATTGTATAAACTATACCTAGGTATATTATGGCTGTATATATTATTTACATATTTAGTGTCTCAAATATAGTGAATATGGCGAAATATTTAACCCGCAGATGTAATATATTTGGGTATTTTTTTTATGGCTGTGGGTAGTCGACATTCGTCTTGATGTCTAAATGTGCGCGTACTCATGCTGAATCTTCTTTGGAAGTGTATGTCGAGGGGATAGTGCACATTTTAGACCGATCGCGCTAGCATGAAACCTAGAAAATACATTCACCATAGTCCATAGTGTACGAACTAATTGCGCGATATTTAAACAACTGACCTTGAGACACGGATTACTATTGCTGACCCAATAACCGGTGGACAAAAGTGTTTTTGAAAGTTCTTCGTAGCTAACAATGCCGGGCATTTGTTCGATGACTCCAAATGCAATTGATGTGCTATTTGTGCTGATGACCAGCCACTGTTTGTTTCCGGTGCCGCTATTGTTTCTCGAAAACACCTCATACCATTTCTTACTGTTACTCGCTAAACGATTGGCCGCCATGATTCTTGCACCCAACAGGACCTGTTGAAACACAATTTTCCTTTAAAAAACTCTACATTGTATATTTGTATTCTTAAGCACTGTGAATGTTTAAATACTTGATCGGTCTTCATTATCTTTTCCCAGAGTTGTCTGTTGTTATTTTGTAATTCTGTCCCTACAACAGTAGTCTCCGTCTTAGAACCTTTCTTGATGACCTTATAAAAGTCATCTTGAGAATAAATTGATCCAGGATACGACGTAAACTCAACTATCTTTCCATTAACAAGCGCACTATCGTCGCTTTGAGTTTCATGGAAACCAAAATTGTAGCGTTTCTGTATGCGCAACATTGACCCGTAACTGAAAATACGAATATTATTATTATTATTTTTAAACTATCAAAACATTGAATGCATAGACAGGTATTAACGTAAACTTACTATCCAGATGCAGATTGAGCTAATACAAAGTCAATTGGGTTAGTGCTGATAATTTTTACCAATGTAGCAGATAATGGTGGCTTATCTGGATTAAAATCTTTTGATGCGTTCCATTTTTGTTCAAAGTTTTTTAAATCCGGCATTATGTTCATCCACCTGAGAACAATCAATTGTATTTTTCACGTGAAATTACACTTTCTATCAATGTCTTACTAGTACAATATTAAATTTGGTATTAATGGGATTAATATATCAAACTGTGTTAATTAATGTAAACACATTATAAATATAAATCTACTTATGATAGTATTGACGAAAAGCTTTCAGTTTCAAACGATGAAAATAAAACAATAGACTTACAAGAAGTCCACAGATGGTATGTCAATGTCTTGTCTACTTCTTTTTACACCAAATCGCCAACCATCCTCCAATGCTTTCAATTGCGTGTAAAACATGTTAACCTAGGCAAAAATACAGTTTTATGATATTTTTTTCGAAACAGTTTTAAAAATATTTTAAAATTACTTGGTGCCAAAATGGGTCTGATTCGCCTCGTCGTTTTGCCATTCGTTTGATTTCTTCAGCATTTTCTTCTAAATACTTTCTTATTCGTTCACAGAAGTTCCTTCTCCCGATACATGTGTTTTCCACTGTGTTCTTCCAGTGCCAATAAATCATCCTCCATGTCAAACTTCCTTCCAAATATCCAGCAGCCTTAGCTTGTACGTAGTCCGGGTATTCCGCCTGAGTCTCCACTTCTAAAACTGCCCATCTAAATTTAATTATATAAAATATATATATATATACTATATAATATATAAATCACCGAGCTTTAATAATTATAAATATGATATTTGTTGTTACCCGTTTTCAGATAAATCTGGTCTATAATAAGCTCTTGCCACTCCTTTTCTAACTGTAAGCGGGTCGTTATTTTGGCCACAGAAATCAATTCTCATTCCAAATTCTTTGCTCCAAAAGGCTGTTGCGGCATATTTACCATCATACTCATTTCTGAACAAACACGCAATAATAGTCAGATGGTTATAAAACAGTTGTTAAACATCAAATTTTTACCTGATCGTTCCTCCAAAATAAAATGCTAGCAAACCCAACAAAGTAATTGCAATAATCAAACACCACGACAGTTGGGTTTGAGCCCATGATGCTCCTACAACTTTCAACATTTCTGTATCTATGGTAGAAAGTAAAGTCTATTTCTTCGGGTAATCAAACTAATTCGGTTGCCAAATTTTATTTTTCAAAATTTGGCTTAAGTTCAAACCTTGCGATTTGACTAGAATAAATTAATTTTCCTTCTCAAAAAATCTCCAATGTATTATGTCTCCTTCGGCCTTTGAACCAACTATTATAGCTAGGTTTTCAGGCTCTGGAAACTCGTTACTATTCGTCTCAACCCATCGAAATAGGAAACGACGATCGGGACCGGCAATTGTTGTGAGTTTAGATCACTAGAATCAGCCGCCTTTGATAAGATATTTGGATGACTCCTAAAAAAATAAAAAAATAAATCGTTGTATTTAAGTATTAGAGAATATACGGGCTCAGCCCTTTGTTGTTTGTTCTATTAATTTGATACTTAATAGGTATTTAGGTGTGTATTACATACAAAGCAATTGTAACAATGATTGTGTATATTTTAATTTAAACTAAAAATAAATATAGACGAAAAATGATTGTTTATAGTTCAGAAAATACATTTTACATTTTTCAGTATCAGATATATAGTTTTAATCAGTAGTCATTTTAAGAAATTAATTATTTTTATTTATTTTTAACCATTATAAATTATAATAATTAATAGTTTTACAATTGTTTCACTATACATATTTGTAATATCAGAACATATTACATAGTATACGTTTCCAAGTACCTATTATATTTTAACATACAAGAACTGTCAATATAGATGGCCTGGTTGGGTATTTAAGTATTTAATGCGTAACTGGTAGATTGAACTGGCGTTTATTCTACCGGGTGCATTAAGTTTTTGTCACCCTCCTCTGCCATTTTCTTAGTTCAAATTTTAAGTAAATAGTGATTCTAAATTCTAATATAGTAATATATTACAAAACTGATAAAAAAAGATTTGTTAGCTGTACATTTGTAAGCTTACTCAATGATCACTGATGCTTATGGTTTCTAAAAGAACTTATAAATATTGAGATTTTTGTATGCTTTGGATTCGATTATTTAATCACAATTCCTCAACTCTATAATATAGTATCTATTGATAATTACCGAGTGTTGAACATTGAATAATATAGGTATATTATATATTTATATACGCCACGACCGACGGCTACCTATCATAATATTTTAAAATATAATAATGATAATAATATTATAATATTTATATATACACCCATATAACGCATCTTATATCTATAATCATCTTCAATGATATGACAATGTAAATTGTTAAGGTTTTGTGTGTATTTAAGATATATAAGTCGCCTATATGGCTATTTATATTTATATAATATATATATATATATTATATGTATAACAACAGGAAATTGTTCACATACATAAAAACGGAATACGCGGTAACAAACTAGAGGACCTTGATGAGTTTCTTGTTCCAAGTGGAGTCTATGACCTTAACGAGGTCGATACGTTTTAGTTTTGTATATTATTATTATTATTACTTATTTTTGTATTTTCGAAAATATAATTTCTTCTTCTTATATCCGAGCGCTGCATTGCCATAAAATGCCAACTCGTCTGCAGTGAATAGAATTGATAGATTTAAAAACATATCAGAGTAAATATATTTCAACACTGTAAGGTGAAGTCTCTCTTCACTGATGTTTATAATCATAATCACAATGTGAATTATTATAATTTATAATATGGTCCAAACTCTGCATTTATAATACTTAATTTATATTATAGGCGGAAAAATTATCTATTCACTTTTTGAAGTAGAATAATGAGATATAGGTACCTATATGTTATATTTTATCTTTAATACATTTATAGTGTATAGTTATTAAAGATAACGCGCCACACCCGCAACCCGCCCGCATGTGTTGTCACCATCTTACAAACGTACAAAATAGCAAATTATACGTAAATAATACTCCATTTTACTCTGTAATTTGTTTATTATTAGAGTGAATTTACCTATATAGTAAGATTTAAAAGTAAGATAATTAGCTAGGGCAATGTAGCATTTTAAAATGCTCATAACTTGCTTTATAATTAAAATGTCAATCTTGGCAGTGGCGCCGATCTATATTTCATATTATGGGCAAAAAATGCTGGTTTTAGACCCACCTACTTAAAAATAAAGGTTATCTACTCTCGAATAGTGCATTATAATCAGGATATACTGCCTTCAAATATTAAATACCACTAATGACTGATCACTTATTATCACCCAACCTGGCTACTCATAAATAGTCTGGAGAATATTCTCCAGTTGATACCCGTGTTCGGCGCCATTGCACCTTGGTAATAATCTTACTTTTAAATCTTATTGTATGCCAATTCACTCTAATTTAAAAGAATAACAGAGTAAAATGGAATATTGTAATTATTTGTAAACGTAAAAATATATATGTTATGCGTTTGTAAGACGTGGGCAATATAATACATGCGGGTGTGGCGTCCTCTTAATTTAAAATAATATCCATTTTATTGGGTACAAATGTTGGTAGTAGATACTTCTATCTAGCGTTTTATAATAAAAAATTAAAAGGTATACCAATTCTATTTTAATAAATTGAACTGTGGGAGAGAAAAATTAAAATTTACAAATAAATGTAAATTTATAAAACAAATTAACCAATAACCACTCACTTTTTGAAGTAGAATAACAATATAGATGTGATACTACTCATTTTTTATTTTTTATAAATGACCTCAAAATATCGTTAGTTATTTGTATTCATTACCTATAGGTACTTCTCATTTATATACCAATAATCATTATTACAATTTACAATAAGTATTCTTAAAGATACATTTTTCATTAGAAATGTTACAATTTCAAGCGATAATCCTAAAAAAATAAAAAAAATAAATACTAGGTAGTCACGTGCATAAAATAATCTAATGACAATTAGCTGATATGAACCTTTCTGGTTAGATTAGGTTCTTTCTTATTACGATTTACACATTTATAATGTATAAACAAAGCACCTGAAGGTTAAAAAATTAAGTGTGCTTACTGCTTAGTGCCTATCTTAACAGTGTCGGTAACATTAAGTTATAATATAGATGATTCAGCAGGGTGAGCTATAACATAAAATAAGATAAGAATTCATATTTTGTACCTATAGGTGTATACATTTTAATTTCAATCATTTGATTATTATAATCAATGGACCATTTGTTTTTCATTCAATATAACGTACATTGAGTTATTATGTTAAAATAATGTGGATTGTTGGTTATTAATTATTATAATATAAATTTATATCATATATATCACGAGCCTTTTGTAATATAAGGCGCCAAGGATTTTTTTTAATAAACTGACCCGCAGGAGAGAAAAATTGAATTTCATTGCACGCGTGCTTAAATAGTCACCATAGTCGCAATTTCAACCTTTGAACTGGGGGGTAGGGGCTGAATATATTAAAGGCAAACAGACCATTGAAATATAGAATTTTAAAATTGTATGTCCTAGATTTTTTTTTTTTTGGAGGGGGGGCTTAGACACATGTATTTTGATGTTCTGAGTAGGTAACGCATTTTTTAGTAGTGAAAAATAAAAGAAACTGTTTTGTTTCAAAGATAATATTTTTAATAATGTTATTGTTACACTCGGAAAAACTCAATTTTGATGCCTTTTAAATATTTTTTAATTATCTATTACATAATAATATTATATATGGTTACTATTTGGAATTTAAAATAGAATGATTATTATTTAGTATCCAAAACTCCAAAAAACTAAACCATATACTCATAAGAGACTTCGAAATGTAAGAAATGGTACATTAATACCTATATATATAATTTTTTAATCCAAATACACGTCAACTGTATAAGTGTAAATATGTATATATATATTATTATAAAATGTAAGTATTAATTAATAATTACTTATTAACCTGATATTGCTTGCCGTTTGGCCATTGGGTGATAATATAACAAACCTAAAAACCCATCTATAATCTATGTATATAAATATAATTATATGTGATCAGATACATTATTAGCACATTCGTAGTTATATATTATTTATGTATTAAATTAGTCCTGCGTGTGTCACTATAATATTATCTTCATTCTTAATACTTTATTACTATAAGAAGTTTGCAGTTAATTGAAGGAAAAAAAATTACCTCTATATAATATTTTAACTATACCATAATGTTGAATAACTTTTCGTTGAAATGTTTCAATAATGGATAGTGTGTATAATATAAAATTATAAACACATTTAGTAGTGAGATAGTTCGTTTAAGTTGTACGAAATTCGTAAAAAAAAAACAACAGAATACAATAACATTATGTATAGGTACAAAAATATGTTTTAATCCTTTTTGTTTGTATAAGCCGTATGCCAATAATGCAAACGTGCTGTTTTATAAAATCGTATAATAATTGTATGTGTGATGTTTCACAGACCGTGAAAAACCGTTAACATTTTCATTAAAAAGATATATATATCTATTATTCGATTGTTTGAATGGATATAATATCAGCTATTCAGCTCTGACTGAAAAAATCATTTCGCGTATGTTCGTATAATGGATACGATGCGTACCTATTAGTGTAATAGTAAATTACATGCACAACGCACCCGCAAACGATACCTGTAGCGTATTTATACAAGTACCTATTATAGATAGAATCGTTAAAATAGCTGTGATTAATTTTGCAACATGAACTTCGACCGGGATTTAACTATTATAAATATTTATAAATTAATATTTATTTTTATAAATATTTTTTGTTTGGAAATATTTTATTGTGTAAATTTATTATTTAATTATTATACGCACATGCCTGCTTTATAGCTGCTTACGTCCGTAACACGCTTTGTATACCTACACTTTTAAAATTTTAAAACTGACATATTATAATGTTATATACTTATAGGTAATGATTATATATTATAATATTCATCGTGTTACGTCCACATGAATATTCAACAATTATCGCTATGTTATTTGTAACTTTACATATACCTACTACACATATAAAAATATATCATAATTCATATTTCATAATCATTAAAGGTTTGAAGTCGATATTATAATATAAATTTGTGAATACGTTTTTATTCTATATTATAAAGCAGTATGATGCAATTTATCTAGAGTGAAATTGACTTAACTAAAATATGTCATTTTGATTCATTAGTTTTCTAACATAAATTTTCTTACTTAAATATTATGTATTATAATATAGATTATAATAAAATATAGGTAATCAGTATAAAAATATACAAGGTTACGTCATTCTTTATGTATAGAATATATTATGTTTAAATATACTTCCATAGGTATCTACATCTTTCCTTATTTCCGTATTCTTGTCTAACAAAAGAAGAAAATAATATAATGATAGGTACCTATAATGCTATCATAATACGGTTTGATTTTATACAGTATAAAATATAACTTACATTTTATAGTTACGATTAGTTAATCATACATTTTACTAATCCTCAATTCAATGGCCAACCAGCAATGAATATTGAGAAGACGAGGATACAATCTTTTTTTCTTTCATTAATCTTCGATATACTATCCAGGTGAATATAATTTTTTTTTTAGAGAGAGAGTGAGAGATAAGGGTAGAAAATTCAATTTATATAGGTATAGGTGACATCATTATTGTATAAGGTTAAATGCTTTCATCAAAGTTGAAAGTATTATATACTATTTAGGAAATACTCGAACCAAAACATATAATAATAAAATATGAATGAATGATGAATCATATAGGTAATAAATGTTTTACCTACCTAACTAACCTACCTACCTGCCTAATTGATACAATAATATGAATGGAAGACTGCTCCGTTGATCAATAGGCACTCAATGTCAAATATTAAAATATGTTGTATAGCAGTCATTAATAGTTTTGCAATGAGGTGTTAATGCGTAAAAAAAATTGCTGCAACTGAGCTAGTTAAAATTATTATTGTAGCCCACCAGGGAGACACGCGTGCAAATATATTGCAAGTTCGACCTGAGAGCTCCAAGGACAACCGATTGTTTTTTATAGCGTTCATAACATTGAATTTATTTTTTCGTTATTATTTGTAATTATCGTAATCCAAGTTGAGGACTCTACGTGTAGGGCTTATAGGGTTATATTTTATGATGGGATATATCAGTATGACAGTATTCGATAACAGCGTGAAGTTTATGAATATATTTGCGCATCTCGATATTGCTGCCACACGGTAACCCAAATAACTTAATAGTTAAAATATTATATTATATAGACGAGACGTTAAAATCGTTTCGTCGTTTCCTTTTTTTCATAAATTACTGTAAATAGTTATTTGAAAGTTCCAATGGCAGAGTCGCTTATATATTTTTGCATGACTGCAAACGCCTTAATACCTTATATTATAATATATACGTACCTATACCTATAGACATTACGCACTTACGTGTAAATTTATAAACACACGCTGCTCTCTCTAAATTAACGTCAATGATTACAACATTTTTGCATGCTATTTTCACTAAATATAGAATATTGTGTCATTCACAAAGTAGCTTGGTATGTATATTGTCCGTGTGGTAAACATTTCTTTCACTACCAGCAGCACTTGTCTAATTGTCTTATAGGTAGCCGAGAAGTGGTTTCCCCTTCTTCGTCTTATTCGATTATTATCAACAGCTGTTGGTCGACTGACCAGAGACCACCCCTACAACAGCGGTGTTTTAAAAAAAGTAACTTTATCTAGCTGTTACTTTTGGTTATTAATTAACATTTAACATCGTCATCTTACGTGAATCGGTACATTATACGCAGACACTCGAAACTTACTGTACATAGAGTGTTTTTTGTTGAAGTGGGTGTAAAATTACTATATTTGCTTTAATTATTAAGAAATTATCTTAATTGGATTTTATTAATTGGAATATGGAGGTGTAATTATATGATCTTTTATCGTAAATCGTAATACACAATCAAATCATTTTAAGTGGTCTAAATATTATAATTATATTATCATAATCGACTATGCCTATGTACTGCTGTTAATTATTATTGTATACCTAAGTTATGACTTATAAGTCTAGAGCTCAGATTTAATTGTTCTAAAAATATCAATAAAATGCCCTTTCAAAATATGTATTTACGTCCTAAAAACTCTGAAAAATGTCCTAAAAATATTAAAAATGCATTTAACATTTAGAATTGTGTATAACGTTTATAAAAAAAAAAAAAAACGAGTAAAAAGTTAAATTTGACTAATTACATTTGTATAACACTATACTACTGTTGTACTGCACTGTAATACTCCGATAAAGGTTATATGCAATTAAATCGGCTAATTTGTTGGTGTGACAAAAAGGTAAATTCACGCTTTGTCTAATTTAAAACTAGATTACCTGATGTGATATAATTCAGAATGAAAATGATTTATTTTACGAAATTCGAAGTTCTGTTTTATATTTTAAAGAAGTCAATTTTTTTTGTCATATTACGAGAATAAATATGCAGACATTCAAATAAAAAAGATGCAAATGCATTGTAATCCGAACCCTACATTTCGACAATTTTAAACTTTTTTGAAAATATATTTCGTAAATTTGCTAGCGTTATCACTTTATATTTTTTAAATTGTTTAATGATGTACTATAATAATATATGATAATATATCATTTTTAATTTCATATTCCAAATCAAAATATTATTTGGAGTATTATTTTAGTAAAGAAAAAAATCAAATTTTTAATGAGTTGTTAATTAGTATTATATAACTTCAAATACTTACCTAGCTATTTTACTAATGGAGATTAAGTAATCGTTCAAAATTCGATTTTAGATTTTAAGCGGAGCGATGAATGTATTGATTTTTAATGATGTGTGTTTTTTTTATTCTTTTTCGTGTCTGTATACAGGATAAGTACCCGAAATAGTGCTTCGATTTTCAACTTCATTACCTTGTTCGATGGGAAAGTGAATCTAGTTGGTGCATTGGGGGAAAAAAATAAGAAAAACCGGGTTTTCGGCAAAATCGATTTTGGTTTTTGGTGTAACTCTAAAAAAAATGGCCCTAAATACATGACAATTTCACTGGTTTATATTAGCATTTTCTATACAAGATAAAATTTTTAAAATATTTTGATTTGTTTTGAACTGTTTAAGGACATTTTCATTTTCCAATTTTTTTTAGTATTTTTTTCTTTGAATATCAATAAAATTTTATTTGTTTAAGTAAAAAAGGTTTAAAATTTGATACAAGGCTCTTAATATATTGTTAAAATAACATATGAAAAATATTAATAATCCATGTAAACAATTTTTTTTTATAAACATTTAAAGTTCAAACGTTGACAAAACACGTATACAAATCACGAAAATGTGCAAATTATTTTGAGTTAGAAATTCCTAAAAAATTTACTTTTTAAATCTAAGATTTGAAAATGTAATATAAGTTTCCTCATATATTTGTCTACCTTTATCAAAAAAAAAAAAAAAAAATGTATACAAGAAAGTCAAATTAAATTTTTATGAGCGTATGAAGTTAATATTTTTAAAACATTGGATCTTCTCTCGATTGCTCATATGTAGCGATTTTCTTATTTTGTTGTAATTTAAAAACAATTAACTGTAGATACATAAAAATTTCGCTGAATGTTTATATTCCTACTTTCTATACACCATTAAATTTAGGAAATATTTTGAGTTGTTTTAAATTGTTTATAGATAATTTCAAATTTAAATTTTTTTTTTCTATAAATATCAATAAAATTTGTTGGGCCATAAAGCATGAAAATGTAATACAGGGCTTAATTAAATGAATTTAGCGATTTTCTAATTTTGTTGTAATTCAAAAACGACTAACCGTAGACACTTAAAATTTATATCATATATTTATTTTAATAAATTAATAATGTATGTTATTATTCGAAATGTAAAAAACTTGAAAAAATATAATAATAAAAAATAATTGTAAACATTATTTTTTTCAAAATTTCGTTTTGCATATACATATGATAGTAATAATAAATGATTATATATAATAACATACAGCTTTGTTATGTATAAAAAAAAAAAGATCTCTGAGGAACACATAATCGTCATACTCGCTGTTAATTATCTAACTCATCCTGCAGGATGAATATACACGCACGATATGCCAGATGTATGTGGTTTGTGTTCATTTATAATTGGTCATTAATCATTAATCATTGTAAGAATTATATAGGGTGTTTATATTTTTGTTAAGTAACTTGTTTGTAACTCCTCAGCCAATCAAAACTCTGTAATTATTATGTAGTTTTTAACATAATAAATATTATGTATAATAATCATATTGTGACATTTAAGTTTTTTTTATACATATACAGACACATATTATATAATTTGACGCACTTAATGCACTAAATTTTAATTCAATATAAATTGAATTTGAAATAGTTTTATTTTTGAAACCTCATCGATTTACTTTTATATCAGGTACCAACTAGGTAAGTAAAATTCAGTCTAATAATTATTTAAATCCTTATAATCTTTGTAATTTTTGATCTACCTATTTGAGAATCAAACATCAATGTTTAGAGGAAAATATTCTGCTTCAGAATAACAATTTTATTTACCTAATTACTTTGGGTTGAGATGTGTAGAATATACTAAAAAAGTTTTAATTTAATATAATATCACTGTATATGAAAAACGATTCTGAGCTGATTGATTGATTTCGGTGTGGCCGTTTTAAGCGGTGCCAGACACAAAAAAAAAGAAAAACACACATCATTGTAAAATCGGCTCAGAATCTAAAATTAACAGAAACTGAGTTTCTTATATTAAAAATATCACCTTGTATATAATATACAGTCATATAGATACAATATATATACATGTACATAACTTTAGTGGTTATTGGAATAATAACAATAGTTAGTTAGATTTTAAATTGTATGCTGACGCATGAGCCTGTTAACGTTGCCAAATATAGGTGATTACTTCATAAATATAAAAACATTTCAATTTGTTTAATTAAAATTTTTTTTTACGTTTTAACTAATTACCTATTCAAATAACACTCATAATAAATATTAAATACATAATATTATGTATTAATAAAAATATAGTCATCGTCAAATCAATAATTTTCAAGATATTTATGACGCCGTATGCAACTGACTAATGTTTAATACTTATACTACTAACTTGTGAAACTAGTTATAGGTTTCAAACTTTTCTCAACAGTAGATTTTTCTCGGAAAGCGGAATAGCGTGTTTTAAAATTGATATTATGTTACTTGTAATATAGCCATTACGTTTATCATTACTTTTATTTTAAATTTTTTGTCGTATAAATCTTAATTACCGCAGCTTAAAATTCAAAATATTTTTAGCCGACGCATACTTAGAAAACTCTTACGCGGTATCTCCTTAGTCATAGTGATGATCGTACTGCAGCAGTAATACATAATATAATGAACCTTCAAATGTCTAAACAATAGAATTCATTAGATTTGAGAAAATTATAAAGTGAAATGAATTATAATAATGACTATAATATTATAGTATTCACCTACCTACCTATCATCTATTATTATAATCGTACAGATATAATAACTTTAGGAACGGTACATATATTATGCCAAAAATACAGTAATGTACTATACTGGGTGATTCTTTTAACAGTTAACATTTCTTTATCGAGAAAAGACGTAGGTATGAATGTTTTTCAAATATTTTTTTTACATAATTTGAACTCATTAGAAAATATTTTGGAAAACTTCTATTTTTATTATTTTTAAGTATTAAATTATATTTAAAAATGTCATCTTCCTAAGTAAAATATGTTTCTGGGAATTTTTATAGGTAAATATTGAATTTCTAATAAATAGTTGATTATGTAGTTATATAAGTAAAATAACCAATTAATCTTAACTTTTAAAGTACCTATTTACTGTTAAAAGAATTAGTAATAAATTACCATGTATACATAATTTGATGGTCTTTTTCGCTAATTATTATCAACGAATGCATTTGCATTAACGCATTAGGACTTTCCGGGTTTTTGTTAAGTACGATGCATTTAAATTTATTTTTTTTAAATAGTTCCTGTCGCCACACTTTTTGAATACTATAATCGTAAATAATTACGGTAAATTATAGTTCCTGTGATACACTGTTACCAGATGTATACAATATACATAATATGTCTTTGTGGTATTATTGTAATAGGAAGGGAATTTATAACATCGCGTAACCCAAAATAGTAAATGAATAAAAAAAAAGATTGACTTTATATGAAAAAATAAACAAATATAAAAAGCGACAAATTGTATTTGCTTAATATAATTATATATAACACACAATTATATTATTACTTATTATTTATTATCAATAATCTAATAATTTTAGGTACTAGTGATTTCAGTTTTTTTACACTTATCACGGAAATACAGACATCGTGTTAATTGCCTACTAGTTGATAATGTATATACGAATTTAAACATAGGTACTTCCAAACTTATATAATACACATTATGTATAATGTACATAATATTATGTTATACCCACATAGTATAGGTAGGCTATAGCACATTAAGAAATTCATCAGTTGTAAGCATTGCTGTTGCTGTCGTTGTAAGAAATCCCACGAGGCCCTATTTAGATTTTATTGTTTAACTATTAACTATTGCTTGACTATAAATATAGTCATCTTTCAAATGTAAATTGTAGTTGCGTGATTGTAACTATGACATATAAGCGATAGTGCTTAAATCTCCAGCTGTTTAAATTAACTTTAATACTGATAATAGAGATTCATTTCGGTGGGTAGACACTTTTCAAGTATGGGTCGATGGGCAACCACACTGTCTATAACCAAGTTCTTTAGTAATGGTGGCTATACAATACAAATATTACATAATATAATTATTTATTATATAAAAGAAATATATATATATATAATAATATGTATGAACTGGCGGCGTACTTTTCTACTTGCCACTTTAATGTTCAATCTTCATATCTAAGCTCCAAAAGTCTACACTTGTTGAAACAACTAAAATAATCACCCTGTACCTATCTATATTATTGGTCATCTCAGTATTTTACGGCTTGTATTAAACGTTTACAGACATGACGGCTAAAATATTAAAACACTCATATTGCATCACAAAATATTTTGAGATACCTATCATATTATATCATAATATTATAATTATATCATGCGTCTCACTGTCAAAATTATGTTATACGTATAAAGGTTAAACTGTAACTTAACACGAATATTTCTTTATTTATTATTATAATTTTGTTTTTTAACAGTGTTAAATTTTAAATAAAATATATAATATTATGTTTATTAATTATTTCATACATTTTTTGTTATAAAACTTTTATGTAATATCACTAATAATATGTTAACAACGTCCCAAAACTATTTTATACATTATATTTTGTCTCAGTAAAATTAATTGTTTCATTTAAAAGAGATACCGATTTTAAATTCAAATGACCCGAAAATTAAACGGAATAATTATAATTTATATACTGTTCCCTTCCACTTGCACATTAGTTGAATTATTCTCATAGAGATTGTTACACTTCAAAGAATATTCTGGTTTATTATTATTATTTATTTCTTAGAGATGAGAGCGTTTACTGCCATTATATTACGTATTTATATGCATATCCGTATAGGCTAACAATTATTACCCATAATATCATTAGTCATAACTCATAAGTCATAACCTATACTCACTAAATTGTATCACGCATTCTATATCATTTGATAATAGTACTAAAGTATAATAGACTATATAAGAGAAAGAAAAAAGAAAAAAATGCATATTTTAATACTTGCTTATTAAACTATTTATTATGATTTTATAAATCAAAAAAGTGAAGTTTCTATTTTTTTTTTTCATTAATTTGACTTTTATCGGAATTTTTAATAATATACAAATGGTTAGTACCTATCTATAATAAAGGAAATAGGAACATTTTTGTATGTATTTTAATTTTTTTAAGATAAGGCTATACTTTCTTCCTTCAAGAAATATTAAATCTTAGGTTGAAGTAATTACGTTTAAACTTATGTTAAGGGCTTCAAATCGTCACAAAATGAGTATACACTTTATTAAATAGATATAGTCAAATTGCAAGCAATTTATCGTCGGAAAACACTATACATGCTCTGCATTGTTATAATAACACTACTATATAGGTAGAACGTGATATTAGATATTTTGAGACTTCCCTACAATATAAATAAGATGTTTACCAGAAATACAATATTATAGCGTCATTAAAATGTTGTACACCATTAAAAACTGTATTGTGGTTTTTTTAATACTGTTCTGAGTTATTAACACGACACAACTCATGGTATTTATAAATAATATACGCTTATAGGTACCAGGTACATCACAAGGGCACAACGGCCGTACCTATAATTTTATATACCGCCGAGGTATATATAGGTTACATCCACGCACAATAGATTAAAGTAATAATGTTATATTTTATCATAACCTATCTATAATGTATATAAACGATACGGTAAATAAAATAGTTAGGATTTTTATTTATTAGATCGATTTTTCTTTTTTTGCAGATGTACGCGTAGACAGGATATATATTTATATTTATACCTATTGGTGTACCTACATAATATGTGTATTTGTGGTTCAGCAGGACATTATGCATACATTGATTTAATATCTATATATGTTAAGAACATTTTAAATTTTGAATGTTTGAGGCAAATGAATTAGGGGCATTTTTTACATACACCTATTAGTTTACGAGTACAAATTTGAATCCATTTTACTTAACACTATTGATGTTGTGTGTTGTATTACTAATTATATAAAAAAAATGTTATGCGTTATCCCAAACTTCACTCATTTATGCAGTTCAACTGAAATAAAATAACTTCCTTAAATTTGTTTAAGAGAACATTTTATTGAGTATTTTCAACAACCCTGTAGTACAGCATACCAAATAAACTTAATATGTTATTGTCATTTTAAATTGCTACCAATGTCGAAAATAAATTAAATTAACAAAAAGCGGTGAATGTTTTTAAATTTGGTGTACTGCAGTATGGGTGTGTAGTATATAGTCAACTATTTTAATCTATATAAGTAAGTATGGTCTTAACGGATTTCTGCAACCACATAAATTACACATATTTTTATATTATTTAAGTGCAGTAGGAAATTCGAGACATTTTCGGAATGCGGTCTTTTCAATAACTTTTAACTTATAATTATTTCAGGATACGTTTTCGTAAAATTATTACTGTACCTAATAGAAAACTACAATTACTATTAAAATAATTTTTGGTTTGCCTATACCTACTTACTCATAATACAAAAAGGTATTTATTTTGAAATTTTTGAAAAAGATGGCCAGTTTATAGGTTTGATTTGTCAAACTATTTAAAAGTTTACTTACTTTATTGTTTCCGTTAGTTATTTTAATGACAAGTTTGGCAAGTTTTAAAGTTTAGACTGAAGACTTGCCTTCAAATTATAATAATACAATTATAATATAATATATAGGTTGGTTATGCATACCTACACCTATTACCTACTATATGTACTCGTTTGTGTGTTATAACACAGCTATTGTTATCGTTGTTAATTATAAATAACTTACCGGAGTCTCGACAGAATAAAAAGTAGAGGGCTCTGTACATAACTCTATAGGATGATTTTTTGTGCGAATTCGGTTTGAAGTAAACCATGCATGTACGTTTTCTGAGATTTCGTAAAATCGCGACCGGTGGTCCGCGAGAATAATAATCGAAAATTAAAAAAAAAAAAAATTTAAAAACACCAAATTAATAAAATATTTAGCACGTGTGTGGTGGGCGGGCGGGCTGTCGGTCGTGCGGTCGTCGTGTTTCGCGTTAACCGGCGCAGTACTGACTGAGAATTGGTTCGGCATTGGACTTTTATATATTGGTCGACCGCGATGAATAAACTTCGACGCTGATAGTAATACGACGTTTATGCACGTATGTGTGCATGATGTGTGTGTATGATGTGTTATTTAATTTGTAATATTATTATTTGAACTGCAGATTTAATATTTGCAATGTATATGGGTATATTATGTATGTACGTAGGTATTATGATTATCGTACGTGGAAGGCGGTGCCCGTTATCTATTTGTAGGTATCTATTTTATATATAATATAGGTGTAGGATGTAGTACGACACACTTGAGTATTATACGCCATACGGTGTGCGGTGTATGTTCAAAGTATATACGTAAGACACTGATTCGTAATAAGTTCGTATAGGTATAATATATATATACATAATAATAATATGACCGAATTTGGTTTATATCATGTGGTGTTTTACCTTTACCAACTATATAAACAGTTTTTTTTTGCATAGGTGCAATTTGGGGGGGGGGGTATAGGGGAGCTTAGCCCCTCCTAGTTTTATTTAATCCCCCTTAAGTTTTTAAATATATTCATTATTAAATACACCTAATAAAAAAAATATGCGGGTCTGTATTGATTTTATAAATTTAGCCCCCCCGAATCAATTGCCCAAATTGCGCCTATGCGCTCGACCAATTTTATTTATTTATAAGAATCGGATATGTGCAATTCAAGTATAATATATACTTATGCGGAGAGTCGTAAACGTGACATAAAGATTAGTAATTGATTTCAATTAATCTAACTACATTGTCTGTATATCCCGTTTACGACTAAGTCATTATTGTGTATACACTATACATACAGCGAGTACAATAAAATCTATAGTTAAAGTCGATGTTAAGTGTGCAGTGCAGTGCAGTGCACTCGAGAACACGCGTATGACACTATTTCGGAATGAGTAATTACATATTTTATTGGAAAACCTATTAATGTATTATTAAAAAACAGCATCGATAACAAAATGATTAATATATTTAAAAAAATTATTTCTGATTATAATAATAATAGTTACTAATAATCATCGATAGTTATGCGGCGTTATACTGCTATATAGTTACTAAGTACATAACATATCCGGTATACGATGAGTAAATAAGCTAACCGAGTTTCTCGTGTACTTTCTACCTGATTATAATTGAATAATGATATCGTATTTTCTACAGAATTAAAGTGTAAAGAGATATCTTTATATTTAAATATTTTAAGAGATAAAATTACATTTGTCCATTTAGCTTACGTGATACTACATCATGGTTAGATTACATAAAAAAAAGATTGTATAAAACATAACATATAACCATATATATAGGTCATCAAGTTTAAATACATTTATTTTAGTCATTTGTATAAGTTTAAGTTTAAGGTCAAAACATTATTTAGCATATTTTGTTCAATGGAATGTTTAAAAATAATATGGACTTAAGAATTGTTTGATGTTGAGCCAGTTGAGGTAAATAAGTTTATGTTGAAACTTGAAATTAAATTAAGTCAAGCATCTTTAACAATGCGTTCATTTTAACAGGTGTATATTTTTAAATGCAATATTATTGCAAATGTTTGGAATCTGTACACTAAGTATAATTAATGTTTATTGTCCACTTGCAGGTATATATAAAATATAAATTCATAGTATTATTCGTTTCGTATTTTTTTCAGGACGACTTAACATAAACAAATGTAAAAATGTAAAATTATAAAAAATAATATAGTATTTTATGTTAGATGTTCTTTATGTCAGGGTTCTGTCACCTGACAGCCTACCTTCTCATAAAAAATTATCTTGTCCATATTTTCCATCAAATAATCCTATTTGCCTATTGTATATATTTTTCTACAGATTGTTAATTTTCGATTTTAATAAGAAAATAAAAAAAGGTGGGTAAGTGGATGTCGCTCTGCTGTACAGTAGGTTAGAAGTGGGTCACTGTATAATGGACAGTATTAAATTTGAATTCAATGATATAATATCACTGTATAAGAAAAACGATTCTGAGCGGAGACGGTATATCAGTCTATGTATTAGACATATATATACTTATCTATGGTATTAAAAAAAAATTGACCTATAATGGGTATCTATAATAAATTCCGAATTAATCATATCATAATATCTATTAGGTACTTATAAGTTATAACGCGTTATACATCAACAAAAAACCGTGGTAAAATCATAGATATATGATAGTATACTTTAGAAGTTTCAAGTAGCCCACGAATAATATTATACAATCACAACAAAATAACTAAAAGAGTTATCCTAGGTTTTTAATATGTAATTTCGTCCAAATTTGTACTTTAAATGACTATAAAAATAAACCGTTTAAATGTATATTTTAGATTTTTTGGTAACAGAATTAATTACTTACGTGGAATCTTGTTTTAAATTTTTAATTCTTAGATACAAAAATTGAACATTTTATAAATTTTTAACTACAAAATAATTTTTCAAATTAAAATTTGATAAATTTTGTCAAAATTTGATCTTTAAATGCTTATAAAAAAAAATTGTGCCTATGTATTTTTAATATTTTTCAACTGATATTGTAACAATATATCAGGAGCTTTGTATTAAATTTATACACTTTTTGGCCCAACAGATAAAACTTTATTGATATTTATAGAAAAAAAAAACTAAAAAAATTGAAAACTTACAATGTCCGTAAACAGCTCAAAAAGAGTCAAATTATTTTAAAAATTTTATCGTATATATAAAATGCTAATATAAACATTCAGTGAAATTTTCAAGTTTCTACAGTCACTCGTTTTTTAATTACAACAAAATAAGAAAATCGTTACGTAAGAAATCGAGTGAATATCAAATGTTGTAAAAATATGAATTTTCTAACGCCCATAAAAATTTAATTTGAGTTTCTTATAGACATTTTTTTTTTGGTAAAGGTAGATTATCCTATAAGGAATCTTGTATTACATTTTCATATCTTAGATTTAAAAAGAAAAATTTTTATGAATTTCTAACTCGAAATAATTTGCAAATTTTCGTGATTTTTCCATATTTTGTCATTTTTTGAACTTTAAATGCTTATAAAAAAAAACTGTGACTAACGATTTTTAATATTTTTCATCTGCCTTTGAAACAATATACTAGGAGCCTTCTATTAAATTTTCAAGCTTTTTTATCCAACAAATAAAATTTTATTGATATTTTTAGAAAAAAAACTAAAAAAAAATGGAAAATGAAAATGTCCGTAAAGAGCTCAAAATAAATCAAAATATTTTGAAAATGTTATGGTGTATAGAAGATGCTAAGATAAACATTCAGTCAAAATTTCATGTGTCTACGGTCATTTTTTTTAAAGTTACACCAAAAACCAAATTCAATTTTGTGAAAAATTGATTTTGCGTAAAAATTCCCGTTTTTCCTTAATTTTTCTTTTGTTTTTCACGTCGCTTTTGAAAACTACTGGGAAATATTTTACTTTTGACCCCCCAAAGTACCAACTAGATTCACTTTCAAATCATAAAAGTTACTGTTGAAGAAAATCGAA
>NC_042496.1:16696442-16734003 GCF_005508785.2 Acyrthosiphon pisum | reverse complement strand
TTTTCTTTTGTTTTTCACGTCGCTTTTAGAAAACTACTGGGAAATTTTTACTTTTGACCCCCCAAAGTACCAACTAGATTCACTTTCCAATCATAAAAGTTACTGTTGAAGAAAATCGAAGCAGTTTTACTGTCCTAAAAGGTGATGACAGACACAAAAAAAAAATAAAAAAAAAATAAAAAAAAAACACACATCATTGTAAAATCAATACATTCATCGTTCCACTCAGAATCTAAAAAAGTTCTTTACGACATTAATGATAATATTATTGTAATAATACAATGTAACTGATAGTAATTATTAGCATACTTATCAATTAAAAAACATTATTTATGAACCTAATATAATATACCTGATACTAAAATAAGTATAAAATATAAACGACTTAAATATTTAATGAACTATATTGTGATGCATCGTATGCTACGTAGGTACGTTTGAAATTGTGCCGAGTTTTAACCGACATTGTTACATAATACATACACCGTAAATAAAATTAATAAATTATACTATAATATATGTGTAAATATGTTTGAAACCTTTAAGACCCTATATTTGCTGGGTGTTACCACTGGGTAATTCCCCAAAATCATATTATTCATTGTTGTTTGTTGTATCCTTTATCCCATCTAATTAATGTACATATTTATTGTATAGAATGTAGATTGTCTTTTTACTCAATAAAAAAAAAAAAAGATCCTATTCAATAACTCTGTATCATAGGTAAATTAGGTATAAGAACTGCACATTGTGCTGTGATTTTTTCTTCCAAATTACTCAATTATGCTCTTGTATGCGTATTTGTATTTTTTGCTATTTCAAAAACCCAGCACACATCCATGCCAAACCCAGCAAACGTTATAACTGCAAGGTTTCTTGGGGTTGTAGATCAGGAACACGAAACTCTTTTTTCCCGAGGCTTTAAGCCACCGTAAATTTGTCAACCGTATGTTATTTATATCGTACGACATTATACGAGTGGCGTAGAATGCAACATAAAATAATAATGGATACAATTGGTGTTATTTGTTTATAATGAAAGGACAGCGTAGATCATTGACTGGGATGCACACTTCACAGTACATACAGTCTGAAGACTAATGTAAATTTCCTAAAAAAATAAACTTATTTTACTTTTTTTTTACTTTGTGTTCTGTATTGTAAACACCATAGTCCATAATATATATAGTGCGGCCAACGAAATTAGGTATAGTTATTATTTTATGGGACGATATAAAATTAATGGTGCACCTACAGTCGTTTGTATAGGTATTTAATTTGCTTAAATACGTTTGCAGATATAAGTGAAAAACGCGTTTTATAGGAAGTATTTACAAAAAATTAAATGATGGACAATTGATAATTGATATCGACTGTACAAGTTTAAATAAAAAATACTGTTTCAGTTATATAATAGTTATTTTATGATTTATACACAAAACTATTATAATTATTATAGTTATGAGTGCCTATAGCCTATATTATACCTATGTATTGTAATATGTTTATGAATATTATATAGTATTATAGTGTTTATTATATAAGATTATATTGCACATTAGATACTATAAATCGTGCACAAAGATAGACTAAGCGTGTGAAGTCGAACACAATTTATCGTTAATTTATAAGGTATTGTAGTCTGTAGATTGTGGACATAATGATACATTGTACCTATATTTGAATAATTATATTATATTAGGTTTATATATATTTTAATGTCCCTATACCATTGTACGCGAAAGTTAATGTACATAGGACAGATGTCTATATTATTTCATACACCATATTTCTACAATCGGCGGCAGTGTGCAGGGTGTGTGGTGCATCACAGAATGAGAATTTTAGTTTGTTCAAATGCACGAATAATTAACCATGAGGTGTGTTCATATTTATAAAGCGAATTAATACAGGTAATAGGTCAGTTTTCTTACGAAAAAAAAACATCAAATCACAAAACACCATGTTATATTTGAATGACCAATATTGACATTATTGTGTATATAATATAAATATTCACAATACAGTTAAAACTTTAAATTATTGTTAATTTTCGAGAAAGAAAACAAATAACTCACGAATATAAATTAGGTATCTAAAAACAATCTAATATAGGTACCTATTGTTTCTTAACAATTTGATCGATTACTCATCACATTACAATAAACTTTACTCAATTATCAGAAGATGGCAAAAAAACAATCATTTACATCAAGGTCGAACGTATTTTCGCTAATATTCCGAGTCATCGACGGCCAAACACTCAAAAATGCAGAGTTGTGTACTATATCTCATGATTAAAGCAAAACAAAATATCCTACAAAGAAACTCTATATATAATATATTATAGATAATTATATATCATATTCAACGCAGAACCATCATCTCTCATAGAGTCTCAGCTATATACACGCGTGATGAGTCGATTAATCTCATTTTAGACGTGGTGTTGTTTTGTTTGCATATACCTAGGTATTGTTTTCGAGTGATGCAAGGCTATAATAGATATACCCACATTTTGATCGGAAAACGCGTATAGAGCTATTGGGTAGGTACATATATATTATATATATATAAGATACTTCGATACCTACCTACTATATGGCCACTGTGTATATAGAATATATAGAACTATGATATAGGTTCCTATAGGCTACAACATAAAATTAGTATTTGAAGGTCGACGCGCAGTAAATTTATAACGTATCACGCATACAATATAATATTATGTGTGTGCAATGGGTGTAATGGTGTTTATTTGTATAATGTGTAATGTATAATGTATATATTATTATATAATTGTGTGTATATTGTATATTGTCGCGTATGTGTATATCTAGCACCCATTTAATAGTTAACGTTTATAATGTCACATTAACATGATTATAGGTACCTATCTTGTGGAACACAGACATTATATTATATTTACATAAAAATATGGATTTTAGTGTTTTTTCTATTGGTTTTTGTAGTTTAATTGTCCATAAAATGTCATACTACGTTCATGAAATAATAAATCAACATTATTTTTGACGCACGTTGGCACTGTTACGTTTTTATTCGTTTAAATAGATTTCCTCCAGATGGATGATATACTTAGATATTTCAATGATATATATACCTATATGGGAATTGGATATGCTATTATAGATGCGCGGGTAGAATAGACTCATCATAAAAGGATATATACGATATACCTACATAGAAATGTATATATTAAATAAAAATAATTAATATTCAATATTCATATTTAGGAAAAAAATATGGATAACGGTGCAAATACCTGGCAAATTATATTTGTATAGTTTAATATTATCCTCGTGCTAAAAAATATGAGTTCCGTTATTTAATATACTTACATATTACAGCTATACTTTTAATTTATAATAATATGTTTTTCGTCATTATTTTATTTTTTATTTAAACTTCATAACTTTGTATATATAGCCGTAGGTACTAGGTACCTATAAGTAGTACCTACATCTTGGATTACATATGAGTAGGTATATATTATAACGTATAAAAAGAACGCTGAATCATCATATTATCTCTGTCTTATAAACACACTACACACCAAATCTATGTTCAGCAGAACCAATTTTGTGTTGTTAGCTGTAATTTTTAAGTGAATTGACCTATCAAAATTAGTCTTAAGAGGGAGGACACCACGCGTTGTCTTCTGGTCTTTATCTTACAAACTTACAACATACCAAATCTTACGTTCACAATAGTACATTTTACTCTGTAATTTCTAAAATTAGAGTGAATTTACCTCTTATAAAACCTAAAGATAAAAATATTTTTCTAGGAAGGTGTTATATATATTTTAATTTCAAAGTGGGTTCTGAGCATTTTAAAACTATAATATTTTACACAGTTATAACTCACTTTAAATTGAAAATATCAATAAAAGCTTATAATATGCTCTAAATAATATTCTAACTTTTAAGTTTGATAGTATACCAATTCACTATAATAATAAAACTAACAACATAAAATTGATTCTGCTGAATGAAAATTTGCCATGTTGTTAATGCGAAGACAAAAAATGCGGGTTTGGTGTCCTCTTAAGCTCAACACAAATATATCTACTATCTCTAAAGAATGGGCTCGAGTTACAGGTATATTATTATATAATAATATTTATAAATTATATTCTGTACACACAATGATTTTTTATCATAAAACACCCACCCATTATCTCAGTAGATTCTCGTGTTCAGGTGTTCTATATTATAAAAAATGTTTTTATTACTTTTTTAAATAAACAATGACTAATATTTTTAGACGACTGATTTTTTTTTAATTTCATGATCTAAATTAATAATCTAAGAAAAAATTGGCAATAAATAATTATTATTTCAATTTATGAGCATATAGTCTTAATAGATAAGATGAGTGAAAATGATAAGGGGTACTCCCCGAAAATTATATATTTGTATGTAATATTACTCTGCTTGTAAAAATTTTAAATAAAGACTCAATAATATGAAAAAACAATTTATTCAACAATTATTCAATATTCAATTGTATATAGGTAGCTATAGTAGGTACATAAAATTATATGAAAAACGTATGTTAAATTTAATATTGGTATTACATTTTGAATATTATTAAATATTAATTTTTTAATTTTTTTTTCAACACTGATTATCAGTCAAATATTTCGAGTATAATTATATATTATGAATAATGAATATTAAACATATATGACATATATATCATGAGACATTATGTATACTCAGGTATGAGTATGTATAGTAAATTATTGTATATAACTAATATGCAAGCATTAAATATTTTAATAATATAAAAATTAATCATATATGTACAGTTTAGACTTTTGATACATCAATCACCATATAAATTCTTAAGTCTAAACAATAGTATGATATCGCACTATATTTAGTATAAAGAACAAGAATAACAAATATGCGTGTCTTACAATCGTATAAGGAAATTTGGATTTTTCATTTTAAATTTTAGTGGCTATTATGCTAGTATAAAATATATTAATACATTAATATATATATAATATATTAATATATATATATATATATATATATATAGTGTATTGGACATGTCTCCTTAAATGTATTTATGTATGATAGGTACGTATTGAGACAAACCATATATGATTATTTATACATAAATATACTGTTTTCTGTTTTTTTCTGTTCTAACATTAAATCAAAAATAAATAAATTAACTATAATAGGACAATTATGCTGAAGATATTTCACTTATCGCCTATTGGGTTATTTTGATTAAATCTTGAAAGTGGGTGGTCGCACTCAGTTTTGCTCGATGTTGCTACTCCACGGGGCCACGGCTGACAACGAGACCACCCTATTCGAAAAATGCTGAATTTGTTATATGAGTGCAATTGTGTGTACTTGCGTGCGAATTATTAGGTCATGCCTATATTGATTTCAACTGTGCTAAACATAAAAATATTATTATAAAACACTATGAATTCTTCCCATATAATAATATGCACTTTTAGATTGTTTCTAGAGGAAAAAATAATTTCTTAATAGATAGTTAAAACTTAAAATGATATAAATTTTCGTTTGTTTTACCTCAACCTATAATTAACACAATATATCTGTATGCACAGGTACACATTTGTTCATAGTGTATGCTTTTAAGCGTATGGTTAGTACAGTTGCGCATGTAAGAATAATGTATAAAGAAGAGTTTGTAATTAATTTGACGTTTTGTTTGTATTTCATTGATAATTGCTTTAATATACACCGCAATATATCATAATTTATATTATATTGAAATAGTTCATTTATTTGTTATGAACATTTTATGCTAGGTAAAAATTATTATTTAAGTTTGTTTAACGACACGTACCTACGACGAACGAAATAAAGTCTAAATAGTAAATAGAGACTGATTACATATTATTAACACGCGTGTGATTGTTTGACTGTTATAATAGGTAATTATTGTTAAGGAATATTTGCATAATTTATTTGAAACTAAATGAAGTTACTATATAAAACAATATTGACTTAATTTGGGTCACTGGTCGGCTACTTTTCCACATTTTGTTTACTTGTAGTTGTTGTAAGTTGTAACACCACTATACCTATCTACAAACTCGACTCTAATTTACATTAAAATAGTATATAATAATCACATCAGTTCAAAAGTAGAATAAACATTTTTGTCAAATCGGTTTATCACGTGCCAAAATTAATTCCGGTAATTTCATCGGTTCACTTATTGTTTTATTTTATTGTTAACATTATTATTACCTACATACTGTTGTAAAATATAGATTAACAAATTACACAATATTATTTATATTCAAGAAAAAAAATTGTCTGATTGACCACTTGATACTTCAACCCTTTTGGTAAAAACAATAAAAAATGCATTATTCCTACTACAATTATTTTACAATTAGGTATGTTTAAAATTTTAATCAGTTAGATATTAAATAGGTACTATAATGTATTTTATCACTCAAAAGTCAACTTTATATTAATTATAGATCAAATATATAATAATATAAAAATGCAAGCATACATATAGTTGACACACAATATAATGTTATGCTACAATAATTTTAATGAGATTTTCGAGGTTGAAAGTAAAAATAAAAATATTATAAAATGATAGAAGCTGATCATAGATTTTTTGCAGAACGAATCGAGAGAAAGGATTAGAAAATATTGAAATCTACTTGGTTATTAGAAAAATATAATACATATCTTGTATCAAGTCATTCAATATAATACTTAAACTATTGTACGTTTCACTTAAAAGTCTTAGTAACTATTATGATTTTTATGAAATAAAGCTCTCAATGAATAATGCCTTTATAATTTGCATTATCTATTATTGAATTAGTTCACATGATTTGTACTAATTAAAGTTAAAATTTATTGATTCCAAAGTTCCCGCATTATAAAGTTATTTTATATTGGATCGACATTTATCATTATGTAGCTAATTTGAATGGTATCATACAATTCACTAAATACAATAAAATTATAGACTATATATTTTTTTATTATTACGAAAAATGGATTTTGTTTGAGCACAATGAAAAATTAGTTGTTCACGAATAATGAAAAAAAATATACGTATTAATAAATCGTATTCATAAAAAAAATTTAAATAACACAAGTACAGCAATATTTTCGGCAATACAATACTTCCATTTGAACAACATAAGGCATCTTTGTTTCGGCACTGATGACAACACGACTATTGCGGATATACATTGCGGATGTCCGTTAGTTTTTTAATAATATTTTTTGTCGTTAGGATTTAAAATTATTTATTTTTATTCCTAATCAATAAGTTACATTTAATTCATTCTAATTAATTCTAATCAATGAATTACATTTAATTCATAAGTAATAAGTACATTCATACTGACTAGTTTTTTATAGATAATAATATAGTTTATGGCTGTTCACCCGTAGGGAGGGGGTAGAGGGTTCAAACCTCCTTAAAACATGAAAATTGTATAAATGTATTTATTATATAATATGTAATTATTATGATAATCCCCCCTGCCATTTTAAATTCCTGTCGACGGCACTGATCTAGTTGTTCCAAACAAGCTTAATATGTTTTTTATACATAATGTGTAAAATCTTAAAAAAAAACATTTTAGGTTATAATTGCTTTTTTTAAAGTTATAGGTGTGTATATAATATATGTGTTATATTATAACTATTAACTGCTATAATTTTTATATAAATTACCTAGTTAACATTACAATAAACAACAATATTCCAATTGAATTTTAAATTAAAGCAAACTACAATATTATCTAATCATATTTTTCCAAACAGATTAAATGGTATTGAGAAAAGTTCTGCAGAACATGTAGGAAAGGTAAATTGTATTAAATTACCTGCCATATTTGACGTAATAGTATTTATGTAAAATTATGTACATATTATATCTTTTTCTGATATAGGCACCTAAATTTGTCATTTTAATTATAAATTATATGATAATAATGTCAAACTAACGAGAAAGAAATAACTCGTATAAATATTATTATTATAAGTGTGTAAGCCATATATATATTGTTTATTATTATTATAATTTGCCATCTATATTATTATTTATTAATGTGCAGATACCTTATAATTGAATTGGAATTTGTAGGAATATCTACGATGCTTGATTCCATAATAGAAGCTACTATAGGCACATAGTTATTGTTGGTAAATATAAAACAATTTCGCAATCTTTTTTCTGCGTACATTTAATATACATAAATATTTGTAAGACAATATTTTCTGTAGCTTTCGAGTTAGATGTTAGGTATTTAAAGCCTCGTACATACGTGGACCTTCATTCAATTCAATCGCAATCAATCGTGATGAACATTTTTCTTATGATATAACAATTAGAACACCCATCGTCAGGTCTAAGTCAAACCAAATATATGCATTTATGTATACAAATACAATTGTTGGACAAATCGCAAATCATATTTCTGTGGTTGAATTTCACATCGTCTACCTGAACGTCGGCGGCGGCGTTTATAGTATACATAATATAAATTACATTACCAGCGTCCAGCACAATGCAATTTAAGGTTCCTATATGGTTATATATATATTATAATGTACTATGGAGGTATTGAAATAATGACATGGAAATATATAATAGGCGTCCGATACCCACTGAGCGAACCTTGTGCAGGAATAATAATGAGACTTTTTGCAGCCCAAAATCAGTCGACCGTCCACGTCCGCCCGACCACGACGGCCACGTGTGATATGTTTTGGCAAAACATTTTTTTAACACTGGACGCACCGAGGACAGCGGAGATTCGGCTATTCGAGTGCAAATATGCACGTATATGCGTGTGTGTGTGTATGTGTGTGTGTTTGTGTGCGCGCGCGCGCTCTAAAAACCTAATTTCTCGACCAGCTGTTATCGCGTACACGGTACACATTACCTATACAATTATTATAATATTAAGACATTGTATGCCACACGATACACGTGCGAGATTTTAGAACCTGGTCTTAGCTCTTCGCTGTTTCTTTGGCGTTTCAAATCGTCAGATGCATAGAGATAGGTATTAGGTACAACTGAAATATGACAGTATACACTGCATGTACCTTCATAATAGGTGTACCGGAGTTGCGGTAAGATAATAATTGCACTATAAGTATAATTAATATATTACTGCCGAGTTGCACGAACAAAATCACTTAACATTTAATGAGTCAATAGAGAGCTAATGCCTAATGGTCCATTAAACATTAGTCAAAGGCCCATGATTAGTTCATTAAATTTTAGTGAACCATCAAATGAATACATTTTTTATGCAACCCGGCGTGAGAACTTATTATAAAATGGTATATTTATATATTTGTATTCGTGACGTTTAATATGTATTATATAATTGTATATTTGCATAATTGCATAGCCGTATAGGTATTTGTATTTGTGACATTTACCTGTGACTTCGAGCAATCTCTGGTAATGAGATACACTATCTTGACGTGCGTTCTTCATTCAAAACGTATTCGGGTGACGAGAAAAAACAAATGAAGTAGGAACCGAATAAGAAAATACCTATTTGAAGGGGTTGTATTACATATATGTATGGTGGCACCTGCTATAGGTATATGATAGTAACGGAATTTATGTATTGCATATAAGTATAGCCAATTATAAATTATAATATATTATGCGTTGTGTTGTAAATTGAAGCCGGGGAAGAGAGTAATGGAAACATAAAAATAGATACGAAGAATATGCGGACGGAAGACGACGACGACGCGCGGCACAGCGGGCGTGTGCGTGAAGTCCGTACGCGGGCAACCGGGTGGGCAGCCGGTCGAAGGAGTCGGTGCTGCTGAGCTGTTGTTCGGACGACTGAGGAGAGAGAGGCCTGGCAGTGCGCTCGCAAGCCGCCGCGCCGTCGTCGCCACCGCCGCCATCGCCGACTGTGTCTGGACCGCGGCAGACGGGACCCCTCTATATAGGGTTACGTGCGCACAGTCAATGGTGACCAAAATGGCGATCACGCGATTAATTATATTATTTTTATTATCTTCGTCAGTCGTCATGTTTTTGTATTTTTGTATCCTTGCTATATCCTTACATTCTAGTAACGTTTCAAGTCGATCGCGGTCCGCAGTGATAACAACTAGCAGCAGGCTACATAGTATATAGGTAGCTCATAATTTTATTTCTTTTCGACGCCCTAAGCCTTTCGGGGCATACGCCACCGTCACGTGAAGAGTATCGTTGCAAGTATGTAGCCGCAGCATCAGTTCCGCAACTATATAGGTATTCACAGGCGGACTGTAAGAATATTTTGTGCGTTCCAGTCAAAATAAGATTTTTAAATAATCAGTTAGGTAGGTATTAAAAACATGGTTGGACCATGAAGTATGGCAGTTTATCTGATCGTAATTAATAATGTATTTCATTTAAAAACAACCGATCAGTTAAGCTTATACTGGGAGGTTTGAGGCCAAGCATTAACTTGGCAGTTGGCACCCCGCATCCTTATCAGTACCATCGGTAGTTTAGGCACTGCGACAGTATTGTCTCCACCGCCGTCATCGGACCCACACAGCCCCGATGATCACTATACTCTCGCGAGGGGGCGACAACGACGACCCAACTGTCTTATAGCGTTTTCTTGCTGCGGAAGCGTTCGTAATGGTCTGTCGGGTTGAACGACCTACCGGGATGAACCCTTGTGAACTCGTATCTCGCGCAAGCGCGCGTGTACGCGTTTTGTATTTCGTGCATACGTCTATAAATATGGTATATTGTATATTATAAGACGTTTCCATTCGCGTGGCTAGGAGAATATAGAATCTCCGTGTGTGTGTGTGTGTGTTTGCGATATGGAGAGTACAACACACAAACAAACACTCCTCTCTAGGTCAATCAATCGACTGGCTCCATGTGCGTTCGTGATCGCCTATTGAACTATTATTATACATGTGCATTATATTTTATACTATAGGTACCTACCTATACAATAGTCTTGTCACGCTAGTACATGTGCGTGTACACCATACACCGCCCATATAAACAAATATAGGTGCAGCACGTGTAAAACTAATTTTTTCTACCGCAACGTTATCGTCGCGTGCTCGAGTCTATGAAGATTTAAAGACACGTATACTTATATACAATTTAATATACGTACCTATATAATATTATAGAATGCTACAGACGAAATTTGAAGAATTAATCCTATCTTTTAATATCACGCGTGGTCATCAATGCGTATATAATATATAGACGACGAGAGTATAGTATTATACAGGAGTGAAGACTGAAGAGTCAAATTTATTATGTAGTCATGAGAGATACGTGAGTACAACGACCGTTCATATTCAGAGGGCTATTCAAAATTCATGTTTTTTTTCGTTATTATGTTATATGTTGTAAATCTAATATATAAATAAAATTATTACTTTGGTAGTGATATTTAATCTTTTTTTAAAACGGGTTGTCGGGGTTTTAACCCCAAAATCACCCCTTGGTTATACAGCCCGTTACACGTATATATATATATATACACTATTTTAGCATATTCTGTAGGTATAGGTAAGCTGTATAGGAACTATACGCTGTTGACTGTTGAGTATAATAATATGATATTATTGTACACGATATCCGAGTATAGTTATAGTTATAGTGTCGATGTAAGACAGTGTGCATCCATGTGCACGCACAACACGATATCTACGCGAGGGGTGTGCGTGTGCGACCATGTTTCGAACCCCTGCAGCGTATTTGACCACCAGCTGTACTGTATACGCCAGCCAATTATTATATTTAGTGGTCTCCATTAGGATCCGAATATGCACGTCCGAATGTATGAGTTTGTTACATAATACTAAATAACATAATAGTACACACAACCATATAATATCGAATATCGAGGGTATTTACCGAATTAATGGAAACTATACATATGTATACAGTATACGAGTATTACTGTAATACATATTTTATTGGACTACTGAAGTGAGCCACAATTACCACAATATTCGTAGTATAATATATTATATTATATATTTATTTTTTTGCTTAACTAAATTGGATATACAAAATAAATATTTTTACAAATGTTTTTTTATTAAAAAAGCGAATATTTACAATCCTTATTCAGTACACTGAAAATACTGAAAATAGTATATACCTACTGTATACCACCACCGGACTCTAGTGCTATATAATAACAATCACATCATATTAGCATAATACAACTATACCTATAATACCTATACTACAAATAATTTCATTATAAGAACTTCGATATTATGTTTAATGTCCATACGTCTAAGACATCGTAATAGTTGATGCATTGGTTGGAATCGATAGAAAACTATAAATGTCTCCCTTATTTTGTGAACTTATACCTATAACATTATAAGCACATATCCGATTACACATTTAAGACAATCGCATTTAATTCAGTTTGGATTTTGATTATGTTTCCGCTATCGTTTCGTACATTATAATTGATTATTACATTACATATATTGATTAGTAAACTATATAGTCATTAATCATTATAATGCTATACAATTTGAAGTCATATATAGATAAATAGAAGGATACTTGGTAACTTACAATTAGGCACTTGGGGATTGTTCGTATTATGTCATAATATTCATAAAAAACACGTGAGTTAATCATTGTATTCTTTTGGTTTTATAAATTAAGATAGTTATGTAGTATTGAGTTATGCATTTTATTCAATGATAATTTTCGAGTATTCGATGCTATTGATCAATAAAAACATTTCTGAATTTGAGATAACGTAGTTGAGGTATTATAATGGGGTACTTTATACGGTGAGATTAAATAGTATTATAGGTTTTCAACCGCTTGGACCAAATATATCATACTAGTAAACTATTGTGATAGGTAATTAATAATTAAAGACAACGCAATTGTTTGTATCTATAATTATAATATTTAATAAATATAATGTATTCTGATCGAGTAAACGTTATATTCATCAAATTCATTGTATTTGTATTTCTCCTTAGCAATTTTCAATTATAATTTTTATTTAGTTCTGTGATTACTATTTTTGTTAACGTCATCATGAATCATATAGGTAATATGATTTTATTACATATTAATTTAAAAGAAATATTGTCCATAAAACTATATTATGATAATAGCATAGAATGTAGGTACTTAGTAGGTACATATATGTACTTATATTATAATAAATAATAGTTTATAATAATTTTATCGTTTAAAAACTTGAAGTCTTGAACTCTGAAGTAGTAACTGGTTTAATTTTTGCACTTAAAGAAACAATTTAAGTATCTATCCAAATTGAAAAGAGCACCGGACACACCAAAGGAAAATTTGATGGAAATTACGTGATATTTATTCATATAACAAGTTCCAAATGATTTAATTAGCAGTTAACACAATACAATGGACAATATGTGAGATATTTATTTATATTAACGATGAACGACAAATGATCTCATGAAAAAAATAATTGATATTTTTATGAGGAAAAAGTTAAAATACGAGTATATGCAATATAGTGTACACTATAGATCAACTGTTACATGGTTAAATACAATGTATGCGAAGGTATCTATTTAACACTTACATACATACTAACTTTTAAAGTAATTTCAGACTTATGTTCAAGTATTGCATTATAATACATATATTATATTCTTAACAGTTAACGTTAAGGCCATCGGTGTACGTATAACGTATTTGATAACCAGTATAGTTATCGCAATTCCTGATTATTGTTTCCTAACTTGTTATTTGTTCAATGGGATAGTAATAATTAATACTCGTAGTATATTTTCTCATTCTTATCAACACTTTTATTGAAGTCAATATAGGTACTCAATGTTTTGAATATCGGATATTTTAAATTGTCTTCTGGAAACTTATCGTTATACCTACCACTTGTTAAAAACGTTGGCTTCCAATAACAACTAACGATAAAATAAATTTGAAAGTATAGATTTTTATTGCAATTTAAATTCGTTTATATAATTTTGAAAAATTTGTGGAAATCCAAAAAAAAGCTATTAAAATTGTAAGCAAAATATATAACTGCGGCCGTTTTTAACGAACTTTTGACCAGCTATAGTTTTGTACAAACTGAGTGTCATCATTCGGATAAAAATTAACAATACATTAGCCGATTCGGCAGTATATCTGTGATTTTCCAAGCCAACACAATATAGTGCAGTACTCTTTTGACAAATAATCCGTTTTTATTTTAGTCGTATTGTTCCACTTATTACAATTTACTATAATTAATACTTAATGAGATGTCATACAAGCCGGTTAGTATACATTATACAATCACCATTTTACAATAAAATATTTATTACAATATTAGTACCCAATGCACATAATGTCATAATATAAAATAATATTAAGTACCATATTGTCCATTAATAAATTATAATACTTAGAAGTTAATTGTTTTATACTTGCGTGCTTACAAAACCATATGTTTTATGGCATCTGTTTGTTAAAGAATTGTATAAAATAAAATTGTGACCAGTTGCTACGAGTTAACGACCATTTAACGAAACAGCTGCAACACACAATAAATACTAAATATTAATGACCTAACAGGTTTGCATTTAAATAATATGTATTATTATTAAAATTCTTATTTTTTTAAATTAGTGTGTGAAATATCTCACAGTGATATAAATATATAATATAGTAAGGTAGGTGTTTATAATTATAATAATGTTGGCTGTTGAATTGATATGATAAACACACATACTTAACACATTTGATAAAATAAATTAATCTGTATGAAAGCACTTAATAATATATTGAACTCCATTGATATATAGGTGGGTACGTTTGAATGGCATTGTAATGAATAATTATAATACTCAAATTGAATTAACTACAATAAACATAGATTAATTATATAACTGGAGTGTACTGTTAATCATTAATTTTTAAGCCAATTATAAATGTTTTAAAATATTAGCAGGTTAATGATTGCATTTTCATCAGTTAATTTATTAATTTTTATGATCTAACATATTATCTAATAAAATATAACCATTAACCACCTTAATATTTCCATATGATAATTATATTTCTTGGTAAATATATATTATATAAATAACTGAGGATTTAAATGTTGACCTTTCAAATGCATTAACTAGATTCATTTTTATATCAGGAAAGATGCCGATGTCGAAAATCAGAGCATTTTAATTACTCCAAATGTTGATGACAGACAAACAGAAAAAAACCATAATTGTAAATACTATGCATTCATTGCTATGGTCAGAATTTAATATATACATAAATATGCCACACCATATACGGAGTTAATTTATTATAAGATGTAACAAATATAATTACGGACGTTATAATTTCATAAAAATCTATTGATGTCGTATTATGCGTTAGGTACTCATGTATTATAATATAATTGGATATTTACTGAAGTTAGTTTGACTATATTTTTTACATTAACCATTAATTTATAGTAATCAAATTATTTCTTAAAAAAACATTTATATAATGTTTACTAAATACGATTGATAGCATTATTTTTAATATTAATATCTGTCTAAATTAAATTAACTGGTTTATTATAACTACCTATGTATAATAGGTGTGTTTTGAGTGGTGGTGGACATCTCCCAGTAACTGAGACTTTTGGTCAAGTGTTCGCTGATTTACATGGTAATTATATGTATCAAATGTTATATTATTTGTGAAGTACTTTAGATGTGGATGGTTACTCATTCCATTAATTTTAATGACCATGTGCAACCACAAAAGAGCAATCTAAATTTGATAAACTTTACTAATATATTATGTAGTACCATACACGCAAGTAGCCATAGACAAGTCAACGGAGACGTTCAAAGGCAGAAATTCATAAAAGTAGTACACGAAAGTCAAGTTGGTGAAAGAAGCTATAAAATATGGATGATGTTTTACCTTTTGGTACATTTTGGACTTCATGTGGTTAAAAAGACTTACATTTTACAAAAAAAAAATCTATAAAAGAACCTGTAAGGCTATAAAGCCCCTTAAAGAGTTAAGGTTAGCGTACGCAGGATTTTAGTTCGGTCAAGGTTTTACCTGAGTAAATTATTAAAATTAATTTTAGGTTCTGAGTGGAGCAAGGAAAGCTATAGTGGTTTTACAATGGTGTTTATTTTATTTTATTATTTTTTTTTATCCTGTATACAAAATTTTTACCAGAAGGAGTGGTTCGATTTCAAGACTATATCTATATAGATACTATATATCTTATCTTTTAGAAAATTGTATCAACCAAGATGATACTTTAGAAAGGTCGTTTTCTGATTTCCTCAATGCCACGGGAAAAACAACCGACAAATTATAAAAAAACCGCTAAAAATGGGAATTTTATAATTTTTAACGTTTTGTGTATCACCATAGAAACGAATAAACATATTTTATAATATTATAATATAAATTCTACTTACAGGCTATATAATAAATAATAACAATATAAAATATCCAGACTGACAAATCGTCTCCGCTCAGAATCATTTTTCTTATACAATGATATTATATCAATGAATTCAAGTTTAATACAATCCATTATACATTGACCCACTTGTAACCTACTGTACAGCAGAGTGACATCCACTTACCTGCTTTTTTTCTTCATAGTTTTTACATAAAAAATTATAGTGAGTCTCAAATTTAGGCTACATATATACAGTGTTTAACCTGACCATCTATAAAGCTTCCTTGAGTCGTAATAAACATGGTAATAATTGATGGGCGATGATACACCATCGATTATGGCAGACATTTAGCAATGTTATAAATCAGCCAAAAAAAAAAAAAAAATAAACTATGATTACGTCTTTGTCATATTCAAAAATGTATTTTATAACTATTAAAATTACCAACAATTGATCTGTGTGTCTCAAAATGGTGGTAAATATGATTTTTGTGTAAAAAAAAGAAATTCCAGAGGGGTAACCTAGAACCCTACTCTTGAGTACCCCACTGGGTTTTGTTAATAGTATAAATGTATAATATATATTTTATGATAACTATTTTTTAATAACATAATATCATTGCGTAATTATTCGCTTAACATTTTAAACAACAAAAAACTTGTATATATTATATTGTATTAGAATAAGATTCTAACATCGTAGATTTTTATATTATAAAAGTAGTAATGTATGTAAATGCTGTACTGTACAGGACGTTGGTGTAGATACCTTGTCACTGATATACCTATATTGAATATATATTATAATTGTTAATGCATAATATATTAATATACCTACTAAAATGGCTATAATACAACATTATAAATATTAGAGAGCACCATTTTGGGTGGGGGCAATTCGTATTCATAATTGGCCAAGGTGTTAAATCTAAATTTGTTTTTATTTTTTAAATTTTGTGCAACCACGGATTACATTTCCGACACTATAATTTATATGCATCTGCGTAATTTGAATCCGATGATAAGAATAGTTATATAAAAAAAAACGATTCTGAGTATGAAGACGATCTGTAAGCCTACATAACTAAGTATATACTCATGATTTGTTTTACTATTAGTATTATGGTAGGCAGATTTAATTTTTTACCAAATACATTGCATTTATTATATTAGTAACAGGTATAAATTATTATAATAGCATAGGAATATAATAATATTTACTACATTTATTTTCATTCTATTTCTTGATAATTGGGAAAAACAAAAAAAAATTAGTGAAAATTTTTTTATTCTAGTATCAACTACTTATAAGGAACGTTGCATTAAATACTACCAAGCTGGTTGACAAATAATTATTTTAATAATAATATAAAAATGTTTACAAATGTTCGTGTTTCTTTTTGTTTTCCCAATTATATTTTTAAAAGTACTAAAAATCATCTTGACTCCCTATATGAAAGTACCAACTAGATCCAATTTTCTACTAGAAACCGCTATGAAAGTTGATTATCAATGATTTATTTTTACGAAGAAAAGTGTCTCTAACCAAAAAATAAAATGCACTTTATGTGATCACACACCATTGTAAAATCAATACGTTCATCGCTCCACTCTGCAGAATATTAAATATACGTGTGATGACTGATGTGTCTATACATACATAAGCGGAAATCCATTGGAATTTAAGGGGGGCTAACAAAAGTGTTAGTTGGGGGGCTTCGATTCTATATACAATTAAAAATGTATTTGCTGGGAGGGAGGATAATGGGATATCCGCCAATGTTTACATGTATTGTTAATTCCATATGATATAATGTGATACTAAAAACTTTTCTTATTATACAACATCAATATAAAAATAATATAATATAGTTATTTTAATATAATAATAATAATAATAATAATAATATTTAAATAATTTTAATCATTTAACCTGTACTTACTATTGTACTTATTATTGTTCAATAAGACTTATTTGTGAGTCGATTTAAAAACATTATGTCTTACAATTTTAACATATCGGTAACATAGAAAATTTGAGTTTGGAGTCATAGAAGGAGAGAAAAAGATAGCTACATAGTTAATTATTATATAAATAGTTAAATATGTCTCAACTGTTTACGAATTACGATAGTAATTAGTACCTACACAATTTCTACTTTTGTTTTTTTATCCTGGTAATTAGCCAATTTTAATCATATTTTCTTGCCAAATCAGTAATCAGTATAATGACTGTTCTAAATTGTACACAAGCTTTCTTAGTAAAATCTTAAACTTAAATAAGAATTAATAGTCTTGCAAATAAATAACACTTAATTCAGTGGAGTGTTCAAGTTTTTTTTAATAAATTCTATTACTGTTCTCAGACCCCGTTTATATAGCGGTAACCGGTAAATATACTTTCATTGCTTTATCATATTATATTTTATATGAAAAAAATAAACAAATTACACTCCCCCTCACATATAGGCACGCTCCTGGTCTTATTATTGTGACTTAAAAATAATGTAACTCGACATTGTGCAGTATACTAGTATCACTTGAACCTAGTGATCAAAATTTGATCAGTACATCATCAGTTTTGTGGTTTATTTATTCAATTAAAATAATCATAAATTATTAATTTGTTTTTTTGTTAACATTTAAACTGCAAATAAAAAATTGAATAAATTCAAGTTCAAAATGGAAATAATTCAAAACAAATAATAATAACGGCCAATAAATCTGTCGAATAATAATAAATACACTCGTCGTGATAACGTCATATTTTCGACGTTATTAATAATGGTTTGGCCGGCCTAACTAACAATACATAATGGATTCTATCTAGGCACTGTATAAAATGGATTCTTTAATGAATTATGACTTATGAGTAATGGCCATTAAAGCAATATCCTTTTTCATCGTAGACAATTATGTACCTATCGCTTGGGTGTTAAGTAAGCAAGCAAGTGACATAGCAAGTAACAACTACTACTTGGTCATATTATGTATATGTCACAAAAATGCAGAATACTATTTAAATAAAATCACTTTTGAAAGAGACAGTTGAGTATTTTATTGCATCAAACTTTGCTGCACTGGTGCCGTAACTACTTACAACACGTGTCAGCACAGATTTTTAAAAAATTGTTATAGATGTTTTTAAATACCGAATAGTAAACTTACTTAAGTTTCTAACCAATTATGATGACTATTATTTAATCATATGATTTTAGGTATGATGTTTGTACTTACTTGAATGTTTTACCATTGGAAAAAAAAATTACACCTCTAAATACCGCGGTATTTACCGGAACTTGTATTCTGTAGGTATTTTTAAAAATCGGAACCAAATGTTTTTTTATAGAAGCAAATTGGAATTTAAAATAAAAAAACAATTAATTGTCTGTTGCAGGAATATCATTCCAGTTAAAAATCTTTAGTTGTAGCTAGTTATTTTCATTAAAATGTATCTAAATATACTATTATCATATTATAAATATTTTTAGATGGAAATATGTTAATTTAATTTTGTTGGTTTTGAATCCTTCCAAATGATTAGGTTTTTAAATTTATACTTGAATTTTCGATAAAATATAATGATACCGAAACGAGTATATTTAATTATATTATGTTATTACCTATATAATGTATGTATCACCGGTAGGTATAGGTACTTACTAGTTACTATACTCACATATGTAAATTTTTTTCCACACTAAGCAACTTAATTTTTTTTTACGTTATAATACTATTAGCATTTTGTGCGAAGTCAGTGGTAAAAAAGTAAAACGTGAGTAAGAATTATATTACAAACGTATACCAAGTGACCTGGTCGTGTAAAATTTTAATGACATGCTCACGTATCGGCCGCGACATGTTACGAAAGGAAAATGTAATCTTGTCTTTTGTGAAAAAATGAAAATAAAATATTCATTATCAACTACAATAACTGTATAATAATTATTATTTCAGGATAACATATATTATATATATATGTGATTTCAAAAGTATTGTTAGGTAGGTATATTATTTTCATGTAACGTATAGTCGACTAATTGCGTGGGAGACATACGAATCTTAAACGATTTTATTTTATAGTTCATACTAATGATAATATATATTATACATATTCGCTGATTAAACCGTAAATAAAATACATATATATGGCCTTATTGTATGTATATACCGGCGTATTGTTGGTATAGCGTCTAGACACTCTATAATATAGACGTCGGCCAGACGGAGGTTACAAAAGATCGCTATTGTACTATATGTATTAAGTATATATTTTATTTTTATTCAAATCGGACTCGAACTTAAGCGAAATGTGCAAATATCCAAAATTGTTTGGTGTGGAGGGGGGACAATAAAACCTCCCACAACTATAATATTTTTTTAAAATTCTGATCATGTATTAGGTATAAGCACTAACTTTTGTAAACTTCCTCTTCTCTATTTTTGCCAATGATCTTGGATAGTCACTAAATTGTATGAATATTATAGTATTATATTATATGATTTATCTACCTATATATATACCTACCTACATACTTAAATCGCGAAGTATCGATGTTACGCGAGTCATCATGACGATCACCGTATATTCGTATATATTTTATATACGTCAAGTTATATTATTATAATCATTTATATAGGCTTAAGTATACCTAACCAAAATATGTGTACCTATTCCTAATAATACGACCTAAATGAGCATTTACCGGTCGTGAATTAGATTTACTAGGTAGTTGGTTTATTTTTTTGACGTGGTTCAAACTACTCTTTAAACTTTTCTGTTGCTTTAAAAACAATCTCAAGTTTTTCGTCAAAATCAGTCGAGTAGTTTTTGAATAGGTATCTCAGTATAATATACTGTATAAACTACAAACATAGACTTGGTTACAACTTACAACTTATAAGATATAATTTCGTTGTTCGATGCCATAAATGTGACAATTTGTAGCGTTCTTTTACCTAACCTACTTGACTAACTGTAATAAAATCCGTTTAAAAAAAATACTAATTTCTAATATTATAGATATCTACTATTATAATATGTAACCAACAGCAATCATTAAAAAAAAAAAATCGATGGGCCCAAGCACTTCCTTAAAGTGCAAATTGTGTAAAACCTTTTCTTCATATAGGTACACGACAACATGGCAGTACGAAGGTACTGTTAAAATTTCAAGTCTCTATATAGCTATCATAGTTTTTGCTCTACCTTAGAGCCTCTGCGTTAATCGCACTTCAAAATCAGTCAGGACTTAGGAAATATTCGATTATATATTAATGTTTGTTCGTTTGTTCCTCTATATACTCAAAACTGCTGGATCATTTTCAATAAAATTTATATCAATATAAACTCCTTGTGACACAGTACGGGTATTTAGCTCCTTTTTTAAACCCCCATATTATGTTGCTATAAGATGGCTCACACAGAAATGTTGTTTAAATTAAAAGGCCAACGCCCGTGTGCTGTACTATAAATGTGGGTTAGCGTGTAATTCAAAAAATGACAAAAAATAGGCCCCTAATTCTTCACTGGAACAGTATAAAATATATATATAATAAATAAATTATATCATGTGTGTAAATGAGTACATATTATATAATAGTCACCCTATCTATAGTGTACAGTGTACACGAGCCTATATACGGGTAAACGTATTATATTATAACATAATATTGGTCTACTATAGGTACGGGGTTTCTTTTCGGTGTGACGAACTCGTATAGTCGTATGTATTTTGTTTTTAACGACCGACTGAACGTCTGCCGATTTAGGTCAGCCGGAGTCCGGAACAGTGTTAATAAACACATCAATGTATAATATAAGTTATAACTACTGACCTATATATATAATATATACACAAATACGACGTGTACAATGTAATTGTACATCCGTTGAAGTTTCCTTGAATGTAAAAAGTTCATATTATTAATAAATAATAGAAATAGTAAAGGAGCTAAATGTGAGCCTTGGAGCATACTAGACGGAACATTAAATGAATCAGAATTAAAATTTTATATTTTACTATTTGTCTTCTGTTTGATACGAAATCCAAGAAGTAAAGGGCCACGAATACCAATTTTATGTAGTTTACATATTATAAGTAATGTATAATTTACCTTATCAAAAGCTTTTGAAAAGTCTGTGTAAATAGCATCGATTTGAGAGACAGACGATGCAAAAGCATCTAATATGAATTTTTTGAACAAAAATTGATTTGTATCTGTTGTTTTACCACTTATAAAACCATGCTGGTCAATTTATACTGAAGGAGAAAGCAACGGAGTTATTTTTTTTTTTTATAATTGATTCGAACATTTTTGGTATAATAGAAAGCAGACAGATGGGGCGATAATTTGGTATACTATAGTTACATCACAACCCTCTGAAATAGGCGTTGAGAGTTGAGAACACATCCGCGGTAGATATAGAGATGGATTAAATAAATATAACAACGAAACAGACAACAGTTAAAACAAATTTGCAGTTTATAAAGAAAATACTCGGAATTATGTCCGAGCCTGCGCTAGATTTATGAGTAATCGTGTCCAATTTATTTATAACGTCAATAGCATTCAATACCAAAGAAGATGCATTTAAAACTGGGGAAATTGTAATAGGATCAAGGGAGGCTGAGGCCGTTCCTGGCTCTTCATAAACACTAGAAAAATATTTTGAAAAACAATAAACTATATCCTTACTAATAGATACTATCACTTAATATTTATACATTGATTTTTATAAGCCATCAAAGTTGGAATAAAGTTGTGCAAACGTTTATATTTTATAAGTTTCCAACATTTCTTAGAATTTGATTTTAAGGAATTTTCTGTGTTTGTAATTTATTTATTATAATTTAACTTAGAATGATATCAGAAAAGATATCCTCTGGAGTGGGCCTGATACAATTAGAAGGTTTAGCTTCTAAGATAGATATTTTTGATTCAAATTGATCTGTTTTATTTCTTAGTAACTTATTTTCATTTAAAAATTGATCAAATTGCTTGAATATACTATCCAACATTTTTTGTCTTGATTTTCGCAGATTAAATTGATAGAAGTTGTTACTTATTAGCTTATTCTGGGTAATTTTCATATCATTAATCGATTTCATTATTTTATCGAGTTTTTCCATAGGCGCAACTAGGTGGGGGCTTGAGGAGGCTAAGCCCCCCTAAATATTTTCATAGCCCCTCTGATAAAAAAAATTTTGAATCTCAGGATTTTGTAATTTTTGTGATAAAATGTATTAAATTTTATCATCTAGGTATATCTGTAATCTCAATATTTAAACAAAATAATTATTAAGTTTGAAAATTATTTGTTATTCAGTGTAACTATAAAAAGTATATAACAGGGTTTTTCCACATGACTTTGTATTTTCGTCAACAGCTCTATCAGCTGCTAACATTTGAGTATCTCATGAACCACTATATTGTTGTACACTTGTACAATGTACAGTTTTACAACACGTGAACACGGTGACCGACGCCCGTAGCCTGTTGCCCGTATTATATATTTTATTTTATCAGAAATCAATCGTATTATATTTTATTCATTAACAACCTCGTGGGACGTGAATCTTTTAAAAGTGTGAAATCTTATTATTTTAACGCTTATTATAAATAAATATTTTTTTTTTACTTTTTATTCTATTTATTTAATATGGAAAAACGTGACATTTTTAACATTTTCAAATTCAATAAGTCTAAATCTAACACTCCGACAACGGTGACAAGTACACCAGAAAATGATCAAAATATTGATAATCCTACAACATCAAGTGCTTTTAACGACATTATTTTAATTTCGGAGACTGCAGATAATTCTAGTGCTGATATTCACAACAATGTAGCTTATTCCGGAGACACATTTAATGATGATTTAGGTGATTTAGTATCTGGACCAAATAGACCAATACAAAAGGTAAATATTAAATTACATTTGGTACTTAGTAGTTAGTACAAACATTAGGTACAATTGCTTATAACTATTAATTTAAAAATTATAACAGTGCTGCAATGAGTAATGACTAATGACTAATTATCATATTTGAATTTTTCATAAATATATTGAATTTTAATATCGTTTATTATGGCTTTTGCTTTGCTTAGGAATATCCAAAATCAAAATTTGGTTCACAAAATCGCGCATTTTCATCTTCTTATTATGCTAATTTTGAGTGGTTAGAGTATAGTATCAAGAAAAATGCTGTACTTATTTTGTTATGCTTGCCGCATGTTTGCAAACAATTTTGGTTATACTGAAGATACATTTATCAAAACTGGGTTTAATAATTGGAAAAAAGCAAGTTCTTCTAACTCATAATCTTATACCTATTACTCAGTAATTAGATATGTCATATGTGACATCTATTACAATCATTTTATTTTTTTAATTAAAACAATTTACAGATATCTTCAAAATTAGCGTCTCATGCTGGTACTAAAATACATGTACAAAGTACTGTAAGATTGTCTGAATATGTATTCAGTAAAAAGTCAGGGTCTGTTTTATCAAAAATGTGTACAGCCAATAAAGTTTTAATAGAAAAAAATAGAAAATATGTATCTCAGTTAATAGATATAGTTTTATACCTGAGCAAACAAGGAATTGCATTTAGAGGTCACGAAGAATCATTTAAATCAACAAATAAAGGTTATACATTTGAATACTTCTCACTTTTAAATTAAATTACTTGAAAATATTACTTAGTTAAAATAAAAATTTTATAATATCTCAATTTATTTATGTAACCTACTTCTTTAGGAAATTTTAAAGAAATGTGTGAACTATTTGCCAAACACCTTCCAAGTTTCAACGAAATACATGAGAGAAAAATAAACTTAACTAGTTGGCAAATTCAAGAAGATATAATTGAAATCTGTGCAAACTTAGTAAACAAAGAAATATTTAAACAGATAACGGAAACGGGTTTTTTTGCAATAATGTGTGATGAAGCAAGGTATGCTAATAATTACCTACTAACAACTCTATGTAACAGGTACTTCTTGAAAACTTTATATAATTTATCAATGTTCATATTTTTTTTAAACATAGATGTTTTAAAGAAGAGCAGCTTTCAATTTGTGTGAGATATTCAGTTAAATTTCAAGTTTTTGAACGCTTTTTGGGATTTGTAAATGTATCAACTGGGCAAGACGCTAGTCACATAGTTTCAGCCATATTTTATTTTTTTGAAAAGCATAAAGTTGATATGAATGCTGTTAAGATTATTGCACAGTCATATGATGGTGCAAGTGTCATGTCAGGGCATCTTAATGGAGTCCAATCAAAAATTAAAGACTTTTATCCATGTGCTATTTACACCCACTGCATGGCACACCGTCTAAACTTAATTGTTGTTGATACGTGTAAAAATATTAAGGTAAGCCTACGATACTTAAATTTATAAATATTATTAATTTTAAACTACATAGATTGTCATTGTTTCTTAGGGAGCTCGTACAATATTTAACGTACTTGAAGCTGTATATGTCCATTTTTCAAGACCTTTAAATAATTCAAAGTTATGTGACATTCAATCTAAATTAGGTTCAAAAAAAAGGCAATATGTTAAGAGTATGCGATACTAGGTGGGTTTGCAGGTACAAAAATTGCGAGGCTATGTTAAATAATTTTAATGCAATTGTTAAATACCTTGAAAATGAAATTGATGAACAATCCGATAAAGATATTGCTCAAGCTATTGGTAATAAACTAATAACATAATAACTGTTCAATTTAATAATTATAAAATAATTTAAATTTTTTAGGCATATTAAGTTCTATACAGAAATGTGAATTCATTATTTTTCTTATTATTCTTAAAGATGTATTGAGTATAATGAACATATTAAGTAATAGTTTACAAAGTAAAACAGCAACACTTGGTAAATCTAAAAACATTATTGAGTCCGTTATAAAAACATTTGAAACATCAAGAACAGATGAGGAATTCCATAATGTTTGGAAAAAAATAGTTAATTTTGCTGATGAAAATAATATTAACTTACAAATTCCAACTATGGGTAATTATATTTGTATATTAAATAATGTTTATTTTAAAAGTAATTCAATTTATATTTCTGTTTAAATTTGTAATAAAAGGATCCAAACGTCAAAGAAGAGAAACTCAAAATCTTCATGATTATGTGGTGTTTGTAGGGTCAAGTGGGGTAATTGGAAACAATATTTTTACAATCCACTTATTTTATACAATTATTAGTTGTCATAACAATTGTTGGCGATTTCTGCATTATGATCTAATTAAAACACTTTTAGTAATGAAACTTCAGTGTAATTAATATTTTTCAAAAAAATGTCCATTTACATTTACCCCATCAAAATTTTGTGAAATTCTAAACTAAGTATAACTATGTAAACTGTTTATATATAACATGTCTTAAGCCTATTATTGTATTGTTATATTACATACTTATTTGCTTACATAGTTAGAAATGTGTAATTACATTTTTTCTGACGTTCCGGTGTTCAGTTTGTGTTGTTATAAGACTGCGATTAGGAAAATTGATAGTAAATCATATATAAATATTAAATCTGTTATCATAAACTAATGTCCGTAGACTGGTTTATATTGGTTTTATATGTTTGGATTTATGTAGTCACCACACATTGATGAGAAATTAATATCGTTTTCAATTACCCCTATTTTCATTTACCCCACTTGACCCTATCCAATATGTTAAAATTGTTGGATGTAAATTTGAAGCTTTCTGCGTACCTTCGGGAGTTCCCTTATCTCCACAGTTGATTTCTTTAATAGTTAATGAACTTAAATCTGATTGTAAGGGCCTTATGTTTGCGGATGATCTGAAATTCTTCAGTATAGTGGACTATTCTCACACTGAGCTGGTCCATTTTTTCATTCTACAAATTTCCCATAAACCATAAACCTTGGTAATAAATAAACTCAGACTTACGTCCCTAGCTGATAGAAGAGTTGAAGCAAAGTTGATGTTTGGTACAAGGTAATTTATGGACGTGTAGATACTCCGTCTCTTCATTCTCTGCTACATTTTAATGTTCCTTCACACTCAACTTAGTTTAATTTTTCTTTTGTTGCTCCTTTTCACAGCACTAATTATGGTATAAATAATCCTATTCAGTATAATGTGCTTGGGTTATGAGCTCGCAAACTTATTTTAAATGATTATCAGTGATATTATTTTTATTTGTTTTACTACCATCATCTATAGTATTAATGATTCTTAATAATTTTCTTGTTTACTTAATATTTATGTTAAATTGTTCACTTATGTATTGTTATCATGAAATTCTCTATTACATGCTATTATTTTTAATACTGTTTAAATATCCACTGTTTACTTTTACCATAGATGACGTATGACGTACGCCCCCCTGGAGACTGTGTTCAAGACCTACAATCACCCGATGCGGCCAATTCAAGGAGTTTCATACGCCTGGTCTCACCAAGACTCATAGTTCATATGGTATATGGAAGGCCTGTCTATTAGTATAAGATCTATGCAAATAACATAATATAAAAAAGAGATATTCCGATATTCGAGAAAGAGTTCTTAGGATTTAAATAAAAAATAAAATTACTATTCAATTTAAAAACACTTACCACCCAGTTGGCCACTGCATTTTCTGGTAAACCAGCCAACCAAATTTGGATAATGTTATCTATAGATTCAACAATATGATCATCCTTTGGACACCTCACCAATGCTAAGTTAAATGGTACTTGAGCTCCAGGGTTCGTTGAGTTACCGTAATATTGCATTAATATATTTACGTCTGTATAAGCTTCTGATGCCATTAAACTGTAGAACATAATGAAAAATTATGATATGTATTAATTAAATGTCTTTATTTAATTGTATGTTATAATATTGTCGGTCACCCCTGCAATGGTTGCGTTGGTTGGCCCCACTGTTAGCGCGTATATCCAACGTATACACATGGTTACGGTGGATATAAACTCTACTTCAACGTGGAGAATGGAAAAGGGTAAATCAAGTTGACGATATTTATTTTATCATCATCATCATATGGCTTCATTATTCTGTATGCGTTTTTGCCACCACTATCAATGCTCTCCAACTTCCACGAAAATGGACCAATTCTTCCCACTTTGAAATTTCCAATCTCGCTAGGTCTTGTTTTATGTCATCTATCCAAGGATAATTTAAATTATCAAACATAGGAATGTTAGCTCTGTCTAAATCAAGTGTAGTTTGGTAAACGAATATTCTGACGGTTGATATTATTTTCACAAGTTTTATGACTGTGAGAACTAGATTTAGGTACATTGTTATTAATGGTTATTTACATAAACTGTAGACGGTTCTAAGAAGAAATCTTTCTTTTTGTAACAAATAAATTGAAATCATGAAGTTTTAAATGTAGATCTAGAATTCTTACAGATGGAACAATTAAGATTATATGATACATGCAAATAAGAAGATATTCGATTTGGTAACAGTTCGACTGGTGATTAAGACCAATGTATCTGAAAATTCTATCCCAAAGATGAAGCAAGAACTGGTGTAAGATACGATGATGAGCAGAGATGCCACTTTTTGATTGACCAAGGATAATTGTTGGGATTCCATTCTCTAACTTGGATGAAAAATCATTTTCAACGGTATGGTTTCACAATCCAGTTCAAAGGCCAGACGGAAAGCAACTGGCCTGGTTGAATCAGCAATCTTAGCATTGTCGTAGTTGGTTAGAAAATTTTAATAGCCATTTTTATTGTTACAAAAGATCTTGAGAAGTCAAAATACACCAGTTTTATGGGTGCCAAGACCAATGAGCCTTGACGATACCGGAAGTGACAAATTTGATTGTGACAGGAGATCAACGAGACCGTAGTATCATCAATTATCCATTGAGGAACTAACGAAGAATTTAACTCAGGGACACCATATTATACTAGTATATTGTACTCTCATTTAGCACGTTTAAAAGTTTCCTGAAGAACCTGTGATACTAATAAAGGCATGTGAACCGAGAATGAATCGGGGGTACAGTTAGATCCAAAAATGAAACTTTTCTCGTCATTTTGAGTTTTAAATTCACAGCTTTTAGGATAAGTATTACAAGTCTCTTTAGTTCATTATTAACACGTTTAAATTTCGAAGTCTAAGAGTGAGAAATAGTTTCTTAATTAGCCAAAAATTTATTTGAAACTAATGATAACACGCATCAGGTCATTAGAGATAAAAGTATTGACCGGGGCGTAGCCCGTTTCGCCCGGGTAGCCTTTTCGCCCGGGTACACTTCTTCAGGGTCCAAATATAATAAACCAAAAGTATTTTAGCATCATTTTTTCTTGACGTTCGCTTATAATATTTGACTGAACTATTGCCAACTTAATTTTAAATACTATTTTGGGTGAAACGGGAATCATACAGAAACAAAATTTGGGGGTAAAAGTTACTCGGGCGAAACGGTCTAACCAGGGCGGTCAATACTTTTAGTTCAGTCAAATATTATAAGCAAACGTCAAGAAAAAAAAACTTTTGGTTTATTATATTTGTACCCCAAAGAAGTGTCTGATTGTTTTATTGAAGATTTAAAGCCTGAATGCCCGACTGACAATCGAGTCACTAAATATTGTGATTATTGAGTAAATAATTATATTTTTGATGATACTACATGATACTCCTTGTCTATGGGCATGTAATTCAGAGATATTCTGTTTACAACAAATGCGTGCAATTCAATGGCCATTTTTATTCTAATTCTCCATCTATATTTAGTTGGTTAAATGTTGTGAGAAATATTGTCCAAACAGATACCTATATAAAAATAAATATCATTAAAATACCAAAGACAACAAAAGATGCAAATATAATTAAAAGGCAAGTACACAATCAGAAATAAATAACGAGGTTGCGATACAATTTCTCGCTTTGAATTCATTGCGAATCTGACTGAATCAGATCTGGTATTTATACCGGAACGGATAACAGAGATTTTCATAATGTGGGTCGACATACTAGGAAAAATAAATTAGTAAATTATACTCTCCTAGAAAAATTGGTAGACCGCAGGGGAACAACAAGTGCAAATAGAGATAATTCTGTTGGCAATCCAACGTGCAAGACAGTTGACTAGGATGTAGGTGCCACAAACGGACACATTAGAAGTTAGAACCATGATAAAACGTAACACATAAATCCAGAGAATGATAAAAATAAGAAATGCTAAAATTAATATTAGAACTGCCCAAATCTTTGAAGAAGTGGTGAGAGTGATCATGCAAACAGGTACAGGGGAGGGGAATGACTAGGTTCCAAAATTAAATAAAAATGAGAAAACAGAGTAAAATAGAATAAAGCAAAATAATTAAGCATGGAGAGAGCCAAAATGTAATCACTATTGTATATGTATATTGTACATAGTATAATATTGTATATTTTATATTGTATGTATATACATTTTAACAATAATAACTATAAAAGAAAATTAATTATAATTAATTATTTCAAATTTAGATGGAAAATCATGACACTTCAAGATTGTCGTCGAAATTTGGTGCTGAATCGGTACCAATATTTACTGCGTTAAAATTAGCTCTTCCTGGTATTGAAGTAACATATTATGGTAGTGAAATTGGTATGGAGGACAACATGTATTTGAGACCGGAACAAATAAAAGATACTAATATTGCTGGTATTGGTGATCCAAAATTGAGGAAACCTAGAGATTACGAAAGGTGTCCCATGCAATGGGATGATTCGAGTAACGCAGGTAAATATGAGCAACCTTTATATTCAATAATAATAATTCCATTTTCGTCTCTATATCACATTGTATATATAATTATACAAACCCATTTGTTAAAATTAACTAGTATTTGTCCTGGGACTTAAAAATATTTAAATATTTGATATATGTTATTACCTATATAAGTTTGGTATAAAAAAATGTTTGGTTGTATAATATTAACAAATAAATAATCATGATAAATATTACAGAAAAAGTAATTTGTATAATATTTATTTAAATTACTTAAAAATTATTTTTAATTATTTTGAGAATTAAACCTACTACAACTTAATATATATATATATATATGTTCACAATAAATATTAAATCAAGTTGTTATATTATATTATAATGTTTAATTTAAAATCGTGACAATTTATTTTAAAGGTTTCACTGAAGAGAAAAAGTCATGGTTACCAGTAAATCCAAATTATTACAAACTGAACGTCGAAACACAAAAAAAAATACCAACCAGTAACTATAATTTTTATAAAAAAATGTCCCAACTTCGAAAAACTAATACGTTGAAAAACGGTGATCTTCAGACGTATAATATTTCTAAATCGATTTACATTTTAAAGAGGTAACCAAAATTAATTACTTGGAAAAATAAAGCTATTTGTTTTTTCCTTATAGGTGGTATTACTAAACGTTTGATTTTTTTCAGGTCACTATTAGAACATGAATCATACATTGTCGTGATGAACTTTGGCAGTGAAACTGAAACAGTCATTTTGTCTAATATAATGAGTAATCTCAAAGATGAACTATTCGTATACTTAGGAAGTGAAAATTCTGCGTACAGCCCCGGGTAATTATGTTGTTTAACTTCAGATATGTATAACGATTAGATACCTACAATTTTATATTTTATTAATTTATGTTTTTTCGTTTGTGTTTCTAGAAATAAAGTATCTACTATTTCAACCGGGTATCCATTACAACTATGACCACAGTCCGTTGTCGTATTAACAGATAAATATATTGAGTCTGAATCATCAAGAAATAATGCTAGTGGAAGAACAGAATTCAGTACGAAATTAATTAGTTTACTCTGTATTTATATTTTTACAAGTTGGATTTTATAAATTTATTTTAGATACATAGTTTTTGAGTAAGATTCAGTTAATTGTAATAGTTTATTATATTTTTTAAAGAACTTTGTATGTGTTGTATTTTTTTCATAATGTTAAGGTAATTTATTTCCTATTTTTATTTTGTCTGTCATCTCTTTTTAAAACAATATATATACTTTGATCTCTATAACTACTTTTTGGGTAGTAAATTTGATTTAGGTGGTTAATAAGGAAGGAGTTTTACAGTAGGTAGCATAAGTTCTTGACATATTTATTGTTATTTGGTTATTCTAAAATGAACGACTATAAAGATTATAAATTGTTTACCAAATATGTATGTAACAATTTTCTAGATATGGCAAACATTTCATTGTATTAATATATTTTGACTCTTTTTATGATTTTTGTAGACAATTTTAAATATCAACTTTCATTTTTTATAATATTTTTGTTTGTGAATAAAAAATATTCAATACATAAAATACAATAGGTGCATATTTTGTTCACAGGCACCTTTTTTGTACCAATAACATCAACCTATGTACATTGTAGAGGGAAATAGATATATCGTTGGAATGGTATTGTAGAGTAAATTGTCACAACACAATTTGCACATTTTACGATAGTAAATAACGAAAACGGTCATACACCTGATATGTTATCTGTCCAGTAAATAATATATTAATAATTTAAAAAATACATTTCACCATACATATATGAAATATAAAAATTAAAAATCAGCAACCTAACCGATTTATAGAATAAAAGAAAATAATAGTTTATAAATGTTTGTTATGTAGCTTATAGACTTCAAAATTGTTTTCCATATACACGTTAATGTGTATAAAAACAGAAGCTTTCTCGAATAATACAGCTTATGAAGAAGCTTAGGGGGCTTTTAATTTTTTTTTTTTTTTAAGTTATCTCGTCCAATGCCATACGACTCGTACGTAATCTCAAAGATGAACTATTTGTATACTTAAAAAGTGAAAATTCTACGTACAGCCCCGGGTTATTAGGTTTTATAACTTAAAATATGTATAAAGATTAATGGATTATCAGTTTTATATTTTATGCGCTTATTATTTTTGTGTTTTTGAATTTAGAAGTGAAGTGTCAACAATTCCTTCAACCGGGTATCTATTACAATAATTGCAACCTCAGTCAGTAGTCGTGTCAACAGATAAATATATTAAACCTGAATTACATATAAATACTGCTAGTGGCGGTACAGAATTCTATACGAAATTATTTATTTTACTCTTTGTTTTTATACTTAGAAGATGGATAAATTGATCTTTCATTGTTTCATTGTTGATAGGTAACAATCTAATAAATTGTATTATACATTTATTGAATAAATTTTATCCAAGAACTTTGTTAGAATAATTATACTTTCAACATTTTATATAACTTTAAATACCTACTTATAAAAAATGTACTCGCCTTTTCTACTGTTTATCAGGTACCTATCAAGTGTAGCTTCTAAATTCTAATTTAACTGAGCACTTTAACGTACCTACATTGAGTTAAACTCAAAATAAATTATACCTATATTAAAGTGGGGATATGAATAGCGATTTTAAATGGAAGTTAAATGTTAGGTTAGTAATTACCTTTATTGCTAAGAATATTTCTATAAAATTATATTCCTATTATTAATTTGTTTTTCTATTAGTTGTATAGTAGGTTGAACTAATTTTTGACAACATCAAATCTGAATTATTATAATTTCCTATGTGATAGATTTAGAAATATGATGAAGCATAATATTAAAGAATAAACATTTCATCAATTTTTAGGATTTGAGGATTAAGGATTAAAATACTTTGAAAATCTCATTATGTATATGCGATAAGAAAACAATAATATACCTATAGGCTATATAGATAATGAAAAAGTTTCAATATTTTTAAATGAATTGATTTTACAGTAAAGTGGTTAAAATATGTGATATCTTTATCAAAAATTAATTATTCACCTCCCAAATTAAAAAAAATATTTAAAATAATACAACATACATTTTATCCTTAGAAATGTATGATTATCTGCCAGTCTGCTTTATTTTTAAACTCAAATTTAACACATTTACCTAAAATTAATGATGAGACAGGTCCTCTCAAAACACACTATATAGTTAGGTAAATTAAATTTGTATAAATACTTAAATATCATAATAGCTATAATCTTATAACAGTATAACTTACCTATACGGTTATACATTAAATTGACAATTATTAACTTCCAAAAAATAGTACAATACGGTTTATTGTAACAATTCAGCCGAGAATTAATATTATTAATTAATATTTATATTATTATATAATTAGTATGTACCATGACATTAATAAATATTAAAGTAGTTATTATAGAGCTAACTGTCAAGTGTCTGCAATGATGTAATGTTCCAATGACTTTACTATATTGAAAAATATTTTTCATTTATATTTTATTGTGTTTGATTACAAATACAATGATTTACATTTTAAAGACCTTAATCACTTGATTAAGATAAACGTGATTTACACAAAATATGGCTTGTTACTAACTAAATTTATGGTACTAGATTAATAATGCGCACTTTATAAATCTGATTGCAAAATGTTTTTTTATTTTTTTTATTGATCTTAAACTTCAGCAGCTAAGGCCATTACTGTCAACATAATATCTTTATACAATGTTAATTATAATTTATTATACATCGCATTAGATTTCATCATTTAAAAAAAATATATTCAAGTATAATATGTACCTACATAGGAATAATATTGTTTTCTAAATTTGCTTGTCCAGTCTGGTTTCTTTTAGGAAGAAGACTTAATATTTAGGGTCCTATGGATTCATGAAGTTGGGTTTGATTTTGTGTTTGAGAGTATTGTTTCTTTATAGATAATAATATTATTATTCAATATTTTTTTTTCGTGGTAGGTATTTTCCATCTTATAGATTATCTATACATTTATTTAGTAGAAATAACTTTTAAAATTATATTTTATTTAATATTATTATAATTATATAAGAATATGTTAAATATTATTGTGTATTATATAAAATATTAGTATTTATTTTGTAATGTTACTGATGGAATATGGTAAACACTATAATTATTATTATTATTAGTAAATTCTTTTATCAATTGTAGATGTTTTAATACCTATCGAGTATTAAAGTTAATTCATTCCACATTAACTCCGTTGTTAGAAATTCTTCTCTATCTATAGGCACCTAATACGTAAAATTGCGCAATTTGGTAATACATCAGTTCAGTTGGTATACATTTCTGGTTAAAACATAGAACACATCTTGAGAATTAATAAAATCCAGCTGAATTCATGTACATTTTTACTATTCACTGATCAGTATAAACTTCCTCTACATTTTTAATAACGCTAAATAAAAATATTGACTCCTATAATTATAGTAAAATTTTGCATTTATCTCGTTGCACATAACCGGTAGCGTACAGAAGGCTAATAACTTATGGTAATTTTATTTATTATTTATTAGCTTTTAACAGAAAATAGCTCAACAGTTCCATAAAAAAATAAAGATCATAAGGTATATAATTACTTATAATAATTCAACATTTATAGTAATTATAGTATTATGATTTTATCTTTTATGTAGGTACTGGTCTTCAAAATATTGTTATTATAATATCATAAATATTTTTTATTTTTAGATTCTGAGTGGAACGATGAATGTTTTTATTTTACAATGATGTGTGTTTTTTTTTTTGTTGTGTCTATCACGGTTTGTGGCAGTAAAACTGCTTTGATTTTCTTCAACAGTATCTTGTTCGATGGGAAAGTTAATCTAGTTGGTGCATTGGGGAGGTAATAATTTAAAATTCCCAATAGTTTTCCAAAGCGCCGGGAAAAACAACATAAAAAATAAGGAAAAATTATAATTTTAAACGTTAATTAAACTTAATTTCATTCATTTTAGATGATAAAAATATTTTCTTAAGCATCTAATTATATACAGTAAATTATAAATATGTATTAAATAAAAATTAAATTTTCTACAAGTACAGAAAAATTGTACTTACTTATTTGAGTTGTTTAGATGTCCATTTGGAATGTCAATAGCAGCGGTCTTTGACACAAAGAAAATAAATGTGGCGATAGTCAAATGTATACTAATATTCTGTACAAACACAAAACAAAAAAACAGATTTATTAGATAAATGTACACTTATAAGGTTGCTTATAGGTTGGCATTGTGAGTAATGTTTTATACTATAGGTAGCAAAGATCATTGAAAAATATCATCGACTTATGACCGTAGGTAGTATTCATTCTTAAACGATTATCTCACACACAATAAATTTTATTACCAAGCTATACGGGAAGTATGGTTAGCTCTGGAAATTAGGTTTTTTTTTATTATTTACAAATTAGATAATAATAATAATACGTGATATTGTGATGACGGTATTATAATATTTATAAACGTTTAAAACCAATGTTGAAAAATTATCGTTCAAAAAGTATTTCATTCGGTTATTTGTAACTCGCAACTTAAATTTATCTACCTTATAAATTATAATAATTGACAACTGCAATTTAAGGTTCAAAGAATTTGTAGGGCGCTCAATTTGTTGGAGGATATTTAATTTTGATTTAATATCTTTCTTATATCGTGCCATATCCATCTTTTTAAATTATAATTCTGTGAAATTATAAACGTGTCCAGTAATTGGCAACACATACTGTAGGTACCTCGAGATATTATGAGTGGGTATAAATTCTGTATTGTACGAAGTATTTACTGTTTTACTAATAGTAAAATATATGTCTTTATCTATAATAGAAATAATACCCATCATAAAATATATTTACCAATAGGTAAAGTCTGATGGACGATCTTCGGTCAGATTCGTTTTTCATGTACAATGATTTTACGTCATTGAATTCAAATCAAGCACATCCATTATAGTGACGGACATGACAATAAATGTACAGCGTAGAGCGGTACCCACTAGTCCACATTTTAAATATCGTAGGTATTAAAAAAATAAAAATTATTCTGGTTTAATAATATTTGATTGCAATATCATATAATATTATAAGAATAGTATAACCAACATGTAGATAATATATACTAACTATACTGTCTATACTTCTATTATTATTATTTGAATTACTATATTGTCAATTATCTATATCGGCTTTAAAGAAGCACGTGCTGGCTATAATTGTTTAGCTTATAGTTGTTGAGTATTAATGGATTTAATAATCTTTAACAACTTAAATGATA
>NC_042496.1:16693481-16696392 GCF_005508785.2 Acyrthosiphon pisum | reverse complement strand
AGCGATAACGACGTCGAGTTGATTTTTATTTTATGAATTATTATAACAGTCTAATCAGGGGCGGATTTACCCATAGACCTCCAAGGCACGCGGCTAGGGCACAAAATTTATTGGGGCGCAATTTTTTAGTTAATTTTTACTTTTTAGTTTTTCATAATTTCATAATTTATTATATATTTACCTAAATTTATATATGATATTAATTTTTTTTTTGTATACAACTTGTATGAAAAAGAAGAATGGCTCGCGTAGCCCCGTCGCAGTAACGTTTTAATTCATAAGCTATAATACCTAACCTCGCAGTTTGGGTTCAATCCTGCTACCAGCGCGCGCTGTGCCGCGCCGCCACGGCTAGAGGCTCGATATCGGCACTCGCGAGGCAGTTGCCGGCGTTGCCTATGTTAATGCATGGGTGTGCGGCGTAAACACATACAATATTGTGAATGGCACATGCGCAAAACGCCAACCAAGGCAGTCAAATATACTGCCTCGGGCCGCCGGGTACATTATTATAGCCGCTCTACTAGCTAGGTGGGGGACCGCTCGCACAGTTCTTAGCAATTAAATAAAATTGGATTGAACCGCCTCACCCCGCACTCGACATTTTTAGAATACTGGAATTAATTCTGGAAATCAGATGTCTTGATAAAGTAATTAATAATAATAAACATTGCGACGACGCGCAGCGCTGGCACTGTCGCCCGTCTCCTGCATAGTGCATACTGCTCAGAAATCTTATAGATTTCATCCAATTTTTATAGTTAATACGCCAATGTAAAGGGCGCTAGTGTTGTAATGCATAGGGGCGGAAAAATGGCAAGTCCGCACCTGAGTCTAATATAAAACTATTGCAACTATTTATAACTAATACCAATTTGAAACAAAATAAAATTGACGTTTAGTTTAACTATAATAACTTGTAATTTGTATCATAAATATATTTTAAACCCCCCCCCCCCCAGAAAAAAATCGTATCTACGCCACTGGTGTGATCATGCAAACAGGTACAGGGAAAGGGGGAATGACTAGGTTCCAAAATGCAATAAAAACGAGAAAACAGAGTAAAATAGAATAAAGCAAAATAATTAAGTATGGAGAGAGCCAAAATGTAATCACTTTTATCACTATTGTATATGTATATTGTACATAGTATAATATTGTATATTGTATGTATACATATTTTAACAATAATAACTATAAAAGGAAATTAATTATAATTATTTATTTCAAATTTAGATGGAAAATCATGACTTTTCAAGATTGTCGTCGAAATTTGGTGCTGAATCGGTACCAATATTTACTGCGTTAAAATTAGCTCTTCCTGGTATTGAAGTAACATATTATGGTAGTGAAATTGGTATGGAGGACAACATGTATTTGAGACCGGAACAAATAAAAGATACTAATCTTGCTGGTCTTGATCCAAAATTGAGGAGACCTAGAGATTACGAAAGGTGTCCCATGCAATGGGATGATTCGAGTAACGCAGGTAAATATGAGCAACCTTTATATTCAATAATAATAATTCCATTTTCGTCTCTATATCACAATTACATAGCGTCGGCTTAGAGCAAAAACTCATTAACGGTTAAACGGCAATTGTTGGTAAATAGCGTTTTAAATAATTGAACAATATAGTAAGAACCATTAGTGAATATTAAATAAGTCAAATATAAACATGTTTCCATGGTGATTTCGATGTTTAGTGCCTCTACAAAAATTATAGCGTTTAAAATTATACACTAGATGGCGCTATAAAAAAAAATCGACTTTTCGCCGTTAATGAGTTTTTGCTCTTCTGCTGTATTAGTATATACAATTATACAAACCCATATTTTGTTAAAATTACGTAGTATTTTTCCTGGGACTTAAAAATATTTAAATATTTGATCTATGATATTACCTATATAAGTTACCCATATAAAAAAATGTTTGGTTGTATAATATTAACAAATGAATAATCATGATAAATATTACAGAAAAAGTAATTTGTATAATATTTATTTAAATTACTTAAAAATTATTTTTAATTATTTTGAGAATTAAACCTACTACAACTTAATATATATATATATACCTATTTAACCTACTATAACTATGTTAAGTATTTAGGTACATCATTAATGTTAAATCAAGTTGTTATATTATATTATAATGTTTAATTTAAAATCGTAACGATTAATTTTAAAGGTTTCACTGAAGAGAAAAAGTCATGGTTACCAGTAAATCCAAATTATTACAAACTGAACGTCGAAACACAAAAAAAAATACCAACCAGTAACTATAATTTTTATAAAAAAATGTCTCAACTTCGAAAAACTAATTCGTTGAAAAACGGTGATCTTCGGACGTATAATATTTCTAAATCGATTTACATTTTAAAAAGGTAACCAAAATTAAATACTTAGAAAAATAAAGCTATTTGTTTTTCCTTATAGGTGGTATTACTAAACGTTTGATTTTTTTCAGATCACTATTAGAACATGAATCTTACATTGTCGTGATGAACTTCGGCAGTGAAACTGAAACAGTCATTTTGTCTAATATGATAAGTAATCTCAAAGATGAACTATTCGTATACTTGGGAAGTGAAAATTCTGCGTACAGCCCCGGGTAATAAATAATAATGTTGTTTAACTTCAGATATGTATAACGATTAGGTATCTACAATTTTATATTTTATTAATTTATGTTTTTGTGTTTGTGTTTCTAGAAGTAAAGTATCTACTATTTCAACCGGGTATCCATTACAACTACGACCACAGTCAGTAGTCGTATTAACAGATAAATATATTGAGTCTGAATCACCAAGAAATAATGCTGGTGGAGATACAGAATTCAGTACGAAACTAATTAGTTTACTCTGTATTTATATATTTACAAGTTGGATTTTATAAATTTATCTTAGATA
>NC_042496.1:16683325-16693431 GCF_005508785.2 Acyrthosiphon pisum | reverse complement strand
GAAAAAATCGACAAAAAATATAAAAATGTGTTAGAAAAAAATACCGGGCTAAAAGCTATGTCTACGATACGTAATATTGTAAATGGCAACAATGTAGATGAAGATTTTCCAAATCTGACTCCTGGGGAAGTTACATAATTTAGATATGCAGAAATTACGTCATGTGATGTCGAACGAGAGTTTTAGCAAAATATAAAAAACATATTAAGGTCAAACAGAAGATCGTTCATTTTTGAAAATTTAAAACATCATGTAGTTGTTTCATGTAATTCATTCGAGTAGCTTTATCAATTTTATATCAATTAATATTTTAGAGATTTTAAGACTTTAGAATTTTTTTAATGTTTTTATATTTAAGTGTTTAACATATTTATTTTTATTAATTGGTATTTAATTTATAGAAAATGTGTTTTTTTAAATAATATTTATTTGGTATATTTAAGCATATTTTTATTGCATATTTTTGCATATTTTTAATAAACCAAATGCATATTTAATCATTTTTTATTGCATATAAATCCTAGCCCTAATTATTACATACAAATAACTAAAAATTAACTGAAACATTTGATTAAATTGCCCATATAGTGGGCGTAACAGGACTATTTAACAAATATAGCAACGTTTGTAATGGAAAATTGTTAAATAGTCGGATAGTCCTGTTAGTTGTTACATCTTATATGTGGTAAACGTCCGTAATGGCGTAATCTGGAAATTATATATTACGAAAATGTTCAATTATCCTTTTAGTTGTGTTACTTTTTAAGGATAAGCCTCAGAATTTGGGTCATTAGTGGACAAATTTTGTCTTATACCTGCAGCTACCTATATAATATTATAATACAATAATTAAATGATGCGTATGTAATACATGTTTTGCTATTGTTGTTATTGCATTAAATTATCTTATATTCTAATTTATTTTTTAATAAGTTTTAATATTTGCATGTTGGTTGTCTCATCTTGCCCAGTTGTTCTAATGATTGGTAGAAGGTTAAAAAAATTCGGGGATGTTATTTTGATTTCCAGCAGTTGCTGTTAGGTTTAGGTACATAGACATATGGTTAGGTATTATATGTAGGAAATCGGCATTCAACAAGGAACTGTTTGATAGTAATTTGATTTTACTTTATTTCTTGGATTGTTCAAAACATGGACCACATGCCCGTACTACAATCGTTAAATTAAGGTAATCCGAATCCGGTTGGTAAAATCAGTGGGTTAGGCGTACCCTAGGTTTGAACTACGATTGTAAAACAGGCACTTCGATATATCTTAGTCCGTGGTTCACAGGTTTAAACCATGATTTAGATAATTTATCTATTTACCAGATATTCAAGATAATAACACGGCTATAGATATTACGCATAAAAATGTACTATTAATTTACAATTAATATTTATAAATACACCTTGCTATTACTATATATATTATGGTTTTCAAGGCTGTCAGATCGAGCTGTGATTACCATATTTAAAAATTAATGTACACCCTCTCGGAAAATTAAGTCATAGCGCGGTCTTTTTGTACGTCACAGTATAATATACAGTATTTAATAATATTATTGTATGGCCATAAAATGCAAGGCTGGGCAAATTAATGATTTTTTTTAACTCAGTTAAGTTAAGTTAATAATATGCACTAACATAAAAAGTTAAAAAAAAAGTTAATTTGTTCACGCAACGCTAGTGTACTTAATTTTTTTCCAACCCAAAACTAAATTATAGACTATAGTGTTTTTACTTTATACAGTATTTCTATGTAAGTTAGATTCGAATGATATAAATTTTAAACTTCAAACAATTTACGGTAAATATTTTTTGACATGAAAACGAAATAGACTGAAACAGTAAAATACAGGCATGGAAAACGTTTTTAATTTTTTTGTTTTAATTTTTGTTTATTGATTTGAAAAATATAGTTTTTGTTTAACGTTTTTAAACGTTTTTGATTAATGTTTTTAAATATTGTTTTTGACTAACGTTTTTAAAAACGTTATTTTCCTATTGTTTCTAAATAACGTTTTTGATAATATATTTTTTTTTATATTATATTCTTATAACTTATAACTTTAATAACGTGCAATATAGAAATGCTCTTAAAAGTTGAAAATTAAAATAACAACGTTATCAAAACGTTATTTGGAACAATAGGAAAATAACGTTTTTAAGAACGTTAATCAAAAACAATATATATTATAATATATATTGTTTTGTTTATATTATTATGTTGTATATAGAATATATTATATACAGAATATATAATATTCTTATAACTTATAACTTTTAAGCTATAATAGTAACGCCCAATACAGAAATTCACTTAAAAGTTAAAAATTAAAATTAATTATCCTTAATATTTAAATTTTAAATCAAAATTATAATTTATATAAAAATTAGAAAATTCAAATAAAATGTTTTTAAAGTTAAAGATTAAAAAGTAAAGAAAGTGAATTTTTTTTTTTCATGGTATAATTTAATAATGTATAATACTATAATTTATATTTTATTTTCGTTTTTTATTTCGTTATTAAATTTTTTTTCAATTTTTGGGATTTTTTGTTATCGTTTTTTATTTGTTTTTTGTTTTTGTTTTATTAATTGTTTTCGTTTTTTTGTTTTTTTTCGTTTAATAACGTTTTCCATCCCTGGTAAAATTTAATAAAATTAAAAACAAATTAAATTAACATAATTTACTTCTTAAAATGAAAAATTAACTCGTTAATTTCATGTTAATTAAAAAAGAAAATTAGAAAGTTAACAGTTAAGTCAATGAAAAGCCAAAAGTAACTAGTTAGGTTAAAAAGTTAAAATAAAATTAACTTTTTATCTCGTTAATGCCCAGCCTTGATAAAATGTAATCATTAGACGTTGATAAGAGATCAAAGATAGTTAATAGATTCTAAGCAAGGTGTATTGATACAATAATATGATACAATACAGAATACACCTTGATTCTTAGAAGAATTTATTAAGATAATTGAAACTTTTTTCTTTATCTACTTATCTGTAATGTGTGTGATTTAGTGACGGTCGTGACACGCATGACAAATTATATAGGTATGTCAGCAATATTACCGGTTTAAGAATTAATCGCGCACCCACCCTCCACTCAGCCATTATCTGTGACGTAAATATTTCTCCATTTTTCATTGGTTCACCTCCGTCACAGCCGCAATAGCCGCCGCCGCCGAAGACTCCACCACCACGGCACCACTTCACCAGTCATCATGTTGGAGAGATGCTACGTCACAGACATGCGTATCACGAGGTCCTTACTTACCTATATAATTTGTCATGGTGACACGGTGTGTTCAGTGTTGAAATGTTGAATGCTTATCGTTTCTGGAGTCTGGATGTTTAATGTCGGCTTTTGCCGTTTCCTGTCGAGTGTCTACAAAAACGTATTGCATCATATTATGTGTACTTAAATTTTTGTAACCGATTTACCACTAATCACTTAAATTATAAATAATTTCAATTCATTTTCAAATTCAATACATTGAAGTTTTTGGTGATTAAACTATAGAAGGTTAGTTATTTTTGATTTTCATTAATTGGCAAGGGTTACAGTTCATTGAAGTTATAGTTTATATTCAAATTCATTAACTAACCTTTTATTGGTGTTCATTTCCAGTATAGTTAGTAAATGATGTAATCTTCAATACTACATAACATAGTTTCTTAACTAGTTTTAATTACTCATATTTTGAATTATAGTGCTGTTTGGTTAGAATGAGTGTTAACTGTTAATAATTGAGGGTTTTAAGTTTTAACCATTGAAGAGTATTAAGTATTAACCAAAATTATATAATCTTCACTGTTTTGATCATGATAGTTTTCAATCTTATTTCCTAACTAATGTTCTTAGAATTGGTTTTCCTTGAATGAAACAAAAGTTAAATTGATCTAAACTTAATCTGTAGTAGGAATAGGTATAATAATTGATTTTTTTTGTTTAAAAATTCAAAATCAATTTTAGAATTGTGTATATTAATTGTTGACAGTTGAAAAAAAATGATTTATTTTATACCAAATTAAATGAAGAATTAAATAAAGATTGGATAGTGTTGGAATCTGCACCAATTTAAATATGTACCAAGTATTTTGGGTATTCGGAAAAAAAATCCCCAAAGTTTGCTTTGTCGAGTTTGCAAAGTTTACTTATATATAATTGTACATCCTAAACGGAGACAAGAAATGTCTGTGTAGCGTCCTCTCAATAACGCGATTACGATGTAATACCGACTGACCAATTAGTTTGAGTCCAGAACGCATAACAGCCGTTAATCGCATTATCGACAGATAACAATCTACTTATCAAAATCATTATAGTAGTAAGATTGACAAATAATAAAATGATAAATGATCGGAACAAAATTTCTTAAGTCTAGAAAAATATTATTGGTGGTCTATTTATTACCCCTCTGCGGACTGTGTTCCTATATTGTTAACGATAAATGATTACGGTTAAATCTTAGACGGTTAGTTTACTTCTATAGTTCCTTTACATAGTGCAGTATAGAGTACCTTGTCTCTGAGTAATTTTTATTCCTGTGACTGTGTAATTATGGAAATACTTAAATCCACTTAAGGAAATGACAAAGTTTGTTTTAAAGATTTTACGGAAGTACATCAAAAAGATTGAAAATTTTTTATCAGATGGAGATGTTCAAAATATAGTTCTTTAGTGTCCAGCTATTTTAAAAACATCACATAAAATTAATATAATTATTTTAAATTTTTAAATTGTCATAATTTTTTTCAATTTTTGCGTAATTTATCTAGCTATGTGATTAAGATAATATTATAATAGTTATAATTCAAATTTTATATTTTTTTATTATTATTAATTATTAATTTAGACAGCTGTATCCAACAGTTAGGTAGAGCTTTGGGGATTTTTTTCCCTAGATTTGTATTTTGAGGTATTATTTAGGTAATATTTTTATAGGTAGGTATGCTCACAGTTCTAAAAAATAGTTCTGAAAATAAATTTATCTCTTTAGTGCTATTTTATTCACGATAATTTAGATACCAAATTATTTATGTAATTAATTTTTATAAAATACTATGCTAAAATTCAGGTATAGATACCTGAATATTGGTATACCAAATGGAGATTTAAAATAAACCATATCACCTTTACACTTAGACTAGCTCCTTCTCCTAAGGTTACTATACGGTGCTCCAATCCCATCCTCTCCTACAGTTAAAGACTTTGGGTTTACACTAGATAAAACTATAAAAGATTAACATGGGCCCACCATATTAGAGCAAAAAGACTATCATTTAATAACCGTTTTCGTATCCTCAAACCTCTAATATCCTCATCTACAATACATTACTAAAACCAATCTGGACTTAACGGCATCCAACTATGGGGAAGTGCAAAAAAGACAAATCTAAATAAAATTCCTTCCAAGACATTGCGCAAAGAAAAATAATTAATGCTCCCCCTTACATATCTAATCATACTCTCCACACAGACCCGAAATTAAAAACAATCCATGAAGAAACCAAACACTTTTATAAAAGATTTCATAACCGTCTTTCCTCCCACTCAAACCCAAAATATGCCCTTGTCAGAAAGCTCATGCATTGTTGTAGAAGCATAAAATAAATAAGAAAAATTCAACGACACGTATGAGAAAATTTAATTAAAGAAAAATGTGCAATGTATTTGGGACAAATCATGGACTAAAAATATGTAAATAATTAGAGACATACATATAATATACTACTAAATCTCTCACAGAGTCATTGAATGTTGAACTCACACCACTTGATGTAGCTAATATGAGTATGTCCCCATTACATCAGTCGATGTGGAACAATCGTTCAGTGAGAACAAAAACAATTCGACAAATTGTCACCAACTTTGTTATATATTTTTAATTTTTTTTCATATTTTATGATTTATGGTAAAAGTAGGTACACATATTTTGATTTTTTTATTACAATAAAGTCTGTTTCCTAATGATTAGTATGTGAGGGATGAGTGGATGACATTCCAAAATGTAATATTGCCAATTGTACAAAATTAGTTATCCATTAACTCTTATTGAAAATAAGGCTGGAAATTGATTATTGCTATTAATTATTATCTAATCATGAAAAAATTCAATGCATAAATGTCTAGTTCATTCACAACATACAATAATTAGTATACACAACAGATTTCGACCTACGTACTATTACTATTTTTTTTTTTTTTAAATCCAAAACAAATTATTGCCTATATTAAAATTATTTAAATATCAACTGTGGATCGGTCATTTTTTTAATAACGCACTATATCCAATGACGTTTTTACTGAATTTATAATTTTTATAATTTAGAATGAATTAATAATAAATTCAACTTTGAATAAAATATTAACCACTGTCATGCTGTCATTTTTATATTGTGATCAAGTTAAATAAATTCATTGCTTTGCTTATAATTTATATCAATAGAAAAATTATCAATTATATTTTTTGATCTATAGTCTATACGCTGGTATTTACTGTTTACATAACATATTATTGTGCATATTGTGACATTTTGAATTTTGTTTTATTGTATTTTGTGTCATTAGTAGAAATTTGAGTAACAGAATTAATTAAATCAATTTATCAACAATTAACTTTACCTAATTTGTGTTTTTGAACGATTTAAAAATCATATTATGCAAGTATTTATATAATTATATAAAAAATATATAAAAGAATACTAGACGGAGCTAGTATAATAGCTATTTGGTTCATTTATATTGATAAACTCGATTTTTAGTTGTGTGAAATGGATTTTTTTTTTGAGTAAGTACCTATTAAATATTATATAGTTTATATTTTATTATAATAAAACTATGATGTTCGAACATATTTTAAAATTGGTCTTGCATTGTGGTTATTTTATAGTTTTATACAACAAATTTGTTTCATTAAAGTGAAACGAGTATATTAATTATTTTTATATTTATTTTTGAATAATTATCTTTGTGGAACAGGAGGGGGCACAGTTAACATATCTATTTTTATAATGACGGTGTATATTTTGTATCCTATAAATCCCATTATTATGGTAAGTATGGTTACCCATGTAATATAAATAATGTCGCCTAGGAAATCGTCAATTAGAGGTTGTAGCATTTTCTTTAGTATTATATCGTTAAAATATTTTTTGGGGTCTTGTATTTTTTTGTCATGTGAAAATTAGGGATTTCACCGATCCAATTTTGATATAAAATTTCCATCAAGTTCGAAAAAACTATACTTTCTTTTTTATTTTCATGATGGCTTATATTCAATGATTTAATTTTTATCCATGATACTGGTAGTACCCTTTTAACTGAGTATGTATTCAAATTGTTGGTTTCGCAGGGGTACATTTTTGGTATTAAAATAGAAAATATAATTTCTTAATAGTTCATAGTTGCAAGGAAAGGTTATTTTTACTAATCCTGGGTGATTGTAATTTAATTTAAGTTCTTCTGTTTTGGTTATGTTTAATATTTCTTTTTTTATGCTTAAGGTAGGTTGTGGATTAGTTATGGCGTATGTATTTAATCCTATTTATTTTATTATTATTGTGTCATCATCATATTGTTTAATGCATTGGAAATAACAATATTGATTATATTATATTTAATTTTTTTTTTTTTTAATTGCTTTTACGCATTTTGGGGAAAAAGTAATATCCGATGAAAATTTGGGAATATAACATAGGTCCGTGATCGGTGGGTCATAGTGTTGTAAGCCGATTCCTGATATCCTGTGTTCATCATTCATAGAACTTTTCGCAATATATGTTTTTTCTGAGTATATAATGCAAGTCGACTCATGGAACTTAAAATGAGTTGGAATGTATTGATATAGTTTCCATTTTGTCAATTTTTCTTGGACGAGTACCTATTTTAATTTTAATAAGAATTTTTGATTTTGAAAATTGATATTTGGTAATTGGTAAGTTATAATATGTATGAAAATGTTCTAATGGTATAGTTAATTCATATCCATCTTTTTTGATTGCTCTTTTTAATTTTGTTAAGTCATTATACAGTATTTTTGATTTTATGATTCTTGCTGGAATTTTTTGTAGCTTACAGTGTAAATAAATATTACAGTCTTGTAAAGAATACTTATATTTAGTATTCGTAATACATATTCGAATAGTTCTTAAAAAATATATTCAGAATACTATGAAAATACTTTTTTTCACAAATAGTTTTTGTCAGTTTTTGAATGATTGGTAATTGACATTTATGAATTAATAATTAAACATATAACGTAATCATAAGTTATTTATACATTTTGACCACATATGATTTGGCCAATGCGGGCCATACGGGCTACAACACATTGGCGTTTATAAAAATAATCATATCATTGGCCAATATTATATTTCGTTTAAAGTATAAAATTAATGTTCAATGTTCATGATTTATAATATGTCTTATCACAAATTTAAAACTATTTTTCTGAATCGGAAAAAAGAATTTTTTTAATGAATAAAAAATACAAATAAAAATATTCAGAATACGTATTCAAATACAAAAAAAATATTCAAATACTTTTATTTGAATACATTTATTCGAATACTTAACAAGACTGGAATATTAGTATCTCTTTCATTGTTTGTAAATTTTAGGATTACTGACATTAAATTGTAAATTATTTCTTGGATACCTTGAACCATTTTTTCCCGATTTGTTTTTTCTTGTAAGTTATTTATTTATTTTTCGTTTATAAATGTTGAAAAATTATCCTTCAATAATTTTATATTGTATTTAGTTTTTTTTGTGTATTCAGTTCTGTAGGTAAGTTTTTATTAGATCTTTATGATCTGACGCAAAAATGTTTTTAAATTTGATAATTTGTTGATCTAAAATTTCTTCATTTGTGTAAAAGGTTTTTAATTGTTTTTCTGTTGCGACATTACAACAAAAGTGATATAAATTCCCGAAAAATTGAACTCCCCTTTTAGATCTACTATTTAATAAGCCTTTATTTATATCCAACGTTTTTGTATCGCTCTCTCTTATGTTTTAATTAATAGTGATTAATATATCTAGTGTTTGGCTAACAATTTTGCAGTAGTTCGTGTTTTTATTTTCACAGTAGTTTTCAACCCCCCAGTTATTTTTATACTTTCCAAATTGTCATCTGGGTCATCGTCTTGAAATTGCTGTTTGTAGATTAGAGGAATGCTTTTGTTGTATAATATGGCCTCTGGTACCTCGTCAAAAAAGGCTCCGGGCGATACAATTACATCTATATCTTCTTTTGTGCTAATATTGATGATTACCGCAACGACTGTGAGGTTTTTAAAAAACATCTAGAACCAAAAACTGAATTAAACACTTGTATAAAATAATGATGCTAAATGATCACCCATATACATATACTTGTATATATCAGAAAAAAATGTATAATAAAAGGTTTTATTGATATTAATGCAATTAAATAAATTGTATAATGAAACAATAATAATGCTCATTCTTTGCACATGTATGGTATCTATGGTTTTTTTTCTGTTTAAAATTAAATGATAATTTTTCAATAAAGGTAAAAGGGCCTCTTTATTTATTTGCTAGTTTTTGTTTGATTTATCTTTTTCGTTGAAATTAAATTTTATTAAGACTTTCTGTCCCGGTTTGAAATTAATATTTTTGTGACTTATGTCATATTGTTTTTTATGGACAGCTTGTTCTTTTCGACAATTTTTGGAATAGTATCTCTAATTTTTTGAAGTTGTTTTAGTGCTTTGGTAAAGTCAAACAATTTGTCTTCTGGATTGGCACATACAACACTTGGCACTTAGAATTTTAGAGTCTGTCTTGCTTTCCTACACTTACATTTACTTATATTGCAAAGCTGCATATAAGTGCATCAAACATCTGGCAATAATAGGTAATTAGATAATGAATAATAATATAGTTATTAGTCATAAATAATAATAGATAGAAACCAAATACTACACAAAAAATAATTGGTTCACTTTTTAGAGGAACATGAATGATTTTTTCGTTCATTTTTTTTTAAATAAAAGTAATTAAATAATTTTTAGTACTAAAAGGAAAAAGATGTATAGCTCCTTTTGAAATTTAGTAGCTAAATGAAGAGC
>NC_042496.1:16668549-16683119 GCF_005508785.2 Acyrthosiphon pisum | reverse complement strand
ATAATATTTTATGGAAAATATCAATTCTGTATTTTTTGTTGCGGCGGCCTTATCGGGTAGGATATCGTTAGAGGCTGGAATAACTGTTTTACCTTACTGCCGATACTGGTATAGTGGTTTGTAATATTTACAAATTGATAATTTATTGTTGTTTTCTATTTTTAATGCGTACCTAGTACCTATAAGCTATGGGCGATGGCTAATGCGATATATCGTTTTCAGTAGAGTGTGTGTTGTGCTGACTGTTGAGTGTGAGGCTGCGGCTGCATACACAGTTTGTCGTTTGACAAATTAATTTCAAGTTATTCTCATTTCTCACTATGAAGTATAAGTTATAGTTATTTTATTCCATTATAATTATTACCGGTTATTAAATAATAATTATGTTAGAAGAGACTAACAAGAGCACGAGTTCAATTTCAAAATCACATATTCCATGGCCAGGAGTGGAAATATATTTTTCTTTTCTTAAAGAGGAAGGGGATAATATAATAGTTACATGTCATAGTTGCCCATCAATGTCACTAAGTACATCGAAGAGTTCTCCATCTAATTTAAAAAGACACATTAAGGTTAGTAAAATTCTAAAATGTAATAATTGTATTATTTTAATTAATGTACCTATGTATCTTATAAGTTATAAATACACACATAAATAATATATATATTTTTTAAATTCTCTTTTTCTCTCTTTATTTCATAACCAAAGTCGATAAATATGGTACAATTAATTCAAAATAGTTATTATTATAATTATGTAGTAAAATATGTTTGAATGAAGAATTAAATACAATTTGATACATGACGTTCCTACATTAAATACATTTTTTATTTTTTAGAGATTGCATTACTATAAATATGATGAGTTTGTTGGAGTGTGTAATTCAAAATTACAATTGAAACGTTCTGGCTCTACTTCTGGAGATAATACATCAGAAATTGGTGTAAAAAAGCAGATAACTTTAGATACTTTGGGATCAAGAAAAGATTTATTGCATCTCAACAAACTCTTAATAAGCATATTTTACAATTTGTTATTGAAGAAATGCAACCAATAAGCATTGTTGACAAACCACCATTCCAAAATTTAGTATCTAGGATTTCCATGGTTTAAATATACAAGATTATTGTACATAGCCCATATTGTTATCAAACAAAAATAAAATGGCAGCATAAGGGTACGATCCATATCATAGCTTATAATATCATAGTATAGCCAGTGTACATCGTCCCCTTACGCTGCCATTTTAATTCCTTAGTGTGATAAAACGATATAGTGGGGGTATTATTGCAATAACCTTGTATATTTAAGCCATGAGAATTACCTAAAAATGTAAGTGTAATGTGTGCAAGAACTTTAAGGAGTCGTATTGAGAAAGCTGGTCAGTCCATGCAAGAAGAATTAATTAAGAAGTTATCCGGCATTCAATTTTTAGCTACAACTGCAGATTGTTGGATAAGAAGCAAAAATAGGTATTTAGGAATAACTGGACATTAGATGAATGTAACTACACTTGTAAAGGAAAGTGCTACATTGGCATGTAAGCGCTTTAAAAGAAAACATACATATACTTTATTAGCACAATCAATGCATGATGTATATTTATCATTCAAAATATAAAACAAAGTAGTCTGTACAACAACCGATAATGGCAATAATTTTGTGAAGGCATTTAAAACTTATTATACTTTGCTGAATCTTGAAGACAATGAATTGGAGGGTGGAAATGACTATGAATTAGAAATGATTGATTTGACTGAAATACTAGAAGAAGGAGATAACAATTTAGAAGAAACTCAAGAAACCACTATACATTTACCTCGTCATTTCATATGTGCAAGTCACACAATGAATTTAGTAGCAACTAGTGACATCAATGCATTTTTTATTGACAAGAACCAAATTAATAAAAGTAATCCTTCATTTCAATCACTTAAGAAATCGTACAGGAAAGTTATTGCTAACCTATCTAAATTATGGTCAAAACAAAATCAATCTACAATTATTGCAGTTATAAGAAGTTTATTTGAAAGTACCAAAAAAAACACGTTGGAACTCATTATTTGACGCTTTAATCCAAATAAAAAATTGTATAGCAATATTGCTAAATTTCATGATATGATGGATTTTTGTGCCCTAAGCAGACTGTTTCAAACAGAGATGTTCAATTAATAAATGAATATTGTGACACGATGACTCTGTTAGCGTGTGCATTAGACTTTTTACAGAGTTTGAAGTGAATCTGGGATGTACATGGGATATTTATTGCCTACATTATATTCATTGAAGAAGAAGTATAGTGCGCTGGAACATAAGTCTTTACAAAATTGTTTGCCAATTGAAATTTGCATCAGTACTTCTATTACAAAAAGGTAAACTGTCTAATTAAGTACTTTAGATAAAAATTTAAATAAATTATTTTCTCTGTTAGAAAACATTGATTAAACTATCAATTTTATTTTTCAGGTTCAATAATATATGATAATACTGGTATGTTGGTATTTGATAAGTCTCTTGTTATTGCATCTGCATTAATTTCAAGATTCAAACTTTAGTGGCTTCCAAATACAGAACGAATTGGTGTTGAAGCATGGCTAAAGACAAAGTTGATCATTTTTTTTTAGAGATATTTTGAGTAATTCTTATAGTGTTATGTCTAATGAAGAATTTAATGATTTTCTACATTCTAATAATACAAACATAAAAATGATTTTAAATTTTCCTCAAGTTTTAAAAGTTTTTATATTATAATACATGATTACCATCAGCGCATCTGATGAACGTTTGTTTAGTACTGGTGTAAATATTATGTATTTAAAAAAATTTTCTTTAACTGATAACATGTTTGAAACCTTAATTATGTAAAAGGAAAATAAAGTCTATATTTAAAATACACTATAATACTGTATACAATATAATGATTAATATACATAATAGTCTATAGTAATAGTTATATGTACAGAAGTACAGTTTATTTATATAAGTTAAAACTATTACTAAATGTCTAAATAACAATGTGTTATGTTTAAAATTTTAAAATTAAAATAATTATAGTGTAAAAATGTACTTATGTTTTTTTTATTTTACTTCACATTAAAAAGGAACAAGGAAAAGAACTAGTTCAGAACCTTTCTTCAAGACAGGAATGGTAAAGGATTCAGTTCCTTTTTAACAAGAGGAACGTGAATGGGAACTAGCTCCTTTTTTAAAGGTACTTTCCAAGCACTATTAAAGACCCACCAGACATCTCCATTAACATTTAACTCTACTGAACATTTTGCCTTGCCATTGGATAATACTGATCAACTAACTATTATGAATAATGATTGATAATATACTATAAATAAATTGTTTGTATCTATGCTTTCAATAACAATAGATGTAATACTATATATAAATAATGAATAATTTTATTCTATTTATGCCACTGATTCAACTGGGAAATTCCCATTTTTTAATGACTGATACCATGATTGCATATCCAATCAGAATACAATAAACATCACTCGTTTAGCCATGTCCCCCGTTATACTATCTTTAAACGCGGCTATGTCCAACCATGACTTATTAAACAGGCATGTCAGCTAAAATGTCATTTTCGCTATCGTCGCGCATGTTCCCTAGACATGAAAATAATATAAAATGGGTAATGTAGATAATTATTGAGTACATTATTTTAGCGTTTATTCCAAGCCTGGGGAACATTTTATCTCAATTTATGCGCAGTGTTATTGAGGTGACATGTCTGTTAATTTAGTCATGTGTCTAACTACACGGTAACGGGGTTAATCGCGTGGTAACCTAACCATTGGCGCAACTAGGGGGGCTTGGCCCCCGACCAATATCTACCCCCCCCCCCCCCAAAAAAAAAAAAAAAAAATTATATATCCCTTTTGATTTATATATAAGCCCCCTATGGGTTATTTTAAATAAGTTAGGTTAGGTGGGGAGCGGGCTGTAGCCCCCTCCCAGATTTTAACCCTAGTTGCACCTATGAACCTAACCTAACCAACCAATCACAGTAAATTATTCTTGTGATCGTAATCCTAACCTAACCAGGCTTTTTACGTCCAATGTGTTTCGTACGAAACATCGTAAATGTCGGTATTTTACCTTCACAAGTCACAACAGCTCGTTATTGGCTAACCTGTTTTCTTTGTGTTTACCCAGAATTTGGGAAACTTGGCAACGGTGTCCCTTTGTAACCATGTTGCCAAATTAACTTGTTCCTGTTTTGGTGTTAGCCTTAAATAATTCGATCGTTTTTGAGTCGGGAATCTAGAATCGGATGACCGATATTATAAGATGTGTAAGATATAGATGAGAACTTGGAAATAACAGTCTTTGTTTTTTTTTTGTCTTAAATTATAAGGAAATATTAAATAATTAAAATAACTTGGAAAATCGCATTTCGCAAGCATGCAACTGTCGTTTGTGGTAACCTCTGCGCGGCAACACTGTTTACAGGCCCGACTACGCGTTCCTTGTTATTGTTTGCCTAAAAAATGCCTGGTATCTACTGCCCCACTCCATTATCCGATTCTTACAGTTCCTTGGCCGTCTCGTATTGGTGTATACGTTTTATAATGGGATTCCGTATCCATCGGGCCTGATTGTGGTTTTGTTCATTCTGCGTTGCCCTTTTGCGCCAACTACCAAGATCTCAGATTTCCGGCGACATTTTTATTGCTGAAAACTCCAGCGGGCTTGACACCGTCGTTCGTCGATTGTTTGGATTTTATATCGGCTGCTTGTGCGCCGCGACTGTCCACTTGGCGGGTCTTCAAGAAATTCATATCGGGTACAATCCGCTGAAACTTCGTCTGATCCAGACAATCCGTAAGTTGCATTCATTTTGCTCACCGCATAATCGTGTTTGTCGCGCGTTACGGTAAACGGCGTTCGGGTATAATCGCAGCAACCTTGTCAGCTTTTCCTTCAATGTTAAATGATTTGACTTACCTCGCGTGGTTTTTTGTCATTAGTTATAATATTATGCGTACTGTCTTGTAGAAATGTGTTTGATCTGATTTCCGAGCGATGAGTTGAATTAAACGATTACCCCTAAGGTGGTTATATCACTAAGTGTAAAACGTGGGTCGCATATTCGTCGACGGACTGCTCACAAAATTGTTTTGATACTTAATTTACTCAAACAGATGTATTTCGTACGCTTGAAGTAGCAATTAGTGTTACGTACACTTAGGTGTACGCATCAAGTTGACATAAACTGCAGGCTCGATATTTTATATTTTATTGAATATTTTTCAATTAACTTTTACTTGAACTCTTTAGATAGATTTAGATTTGGGCGCTTAAAACTGTTTTTCAACTCTTGTTATGCACCATAGGTATAGGTAGGGGCTAAGTCAATATGACGTCGTATGATATAAACAATAAGGTATGGTCGGAGATTATTGACAGTCAAATCCTTCGGTAGGCATGTTACATCTTTTTTACTTGTCGTATTGTCCTTTTTTATATTGTAATAATTAAGATGATTTAACACTACAGTATGAGATCAAATAACTTAATAATTTGCACGTATATCAATTAACACAGACAAGTTAACGAGTAGGTTATCAAAAACCAGTGGTCGGGACGCTACTAGTTTTTTGTAGCGCGCTAACTCTACAGCTACTCCCCCCAAAAAAGTAGCTCTTTGAGCTATCGCTACTTTTTTGCTACATTTTAAAAAATGTTCTTATTGAAAACTAGTGTTTGTAGTTTGTACTGATTTGACATTTGGTCACTGGACCGGACCCAGAACAAAAAATTCATTACTACACTCATCATTATCATAATATAAATAAATAAATATTATCATAATTGATATTTTAATAATCACCTATTAGATTGTAGATAGCGACAAAATAATGATAATTTTCGCTACTCTAACCGGAAATGTTTAGCGCGCTATAGTATTTCGCTATCTGAGGTGTAATGTAGCAACGCTACGTCAATCGCTACAAATGAAGTAGTGTCGCTACAATTAGCGCGCTACTCCCGACCACTGCCAAAAACTGCAATCAAATATGTCTCTACCCATTTGTTATTGTGCTACAGTAGTTGTCAGTTATTTAATTTAAAAATCCAAAAGTATAATATTTTAATAGTTACTACAATTAATTGATTATTGAATAGAATTTCTGTAAATTTTTGAATATATGTAATTTTATTTTAACTTATATGAATTGTCTTTAAATTATATTATTTTTTTACAGAAAAATGTCTGGTATTGCATTAACTCGATTATCTGAAGAGCGTAAAGGATGGAGGAAAGATCATCCATTTGTGAGTACTAATATGTTTTAAAATACTACATATCTACATTGTAGATAATTATTAAAAACAATTTTTTTTTATCTCAAGGGTTTTGTGGCTAAACCAGGCAAAAATCAAGATGGTTCATTGAATCTTATGGTTTGGGAATGCTATATACCTGGGAGAAAGAGTGTAAGTATTAATAACATTTTTTATTTTATTATACACATGTGTGATTTTGATTTCAAGGTACCAAAGCAATGTCCACTAAATTAAAAACATAATATTGTGTTCTAGTTCTGAGCATACCTAAATCTGTTTCCTAGATATTTTTTTATAAATTAATTAATTTTGTCTATTAAAATCATTTTGTATAACTTTAAAACATTATTATCTGCATTCATAAAATTCTTATTGTATAATATATAAAGTATGTTAATTAATTGGAGTTAGCAGCTCTAATTTGAAATATTATGCAGATATTGTAGTGCAGTTTTTTATAATGCAATTTATGACTAAAAAAACTGGTATATGACCAATGCTTCCCTTTTATCACGGTCTACATTTCAAATACACATAGTTTTTAATTTTAGAAATTAAAATATTATTATTTTTAGATCTGTTGAAATTTGAATGAATGAAAACAGCTTATATTTTCCATATAGAGCATAATATTGTAAAATTGTATGGGTTTTACCATACAATTTGGTTTTTACACTTTGATAACTGATGCTAATCAAATAGGTGATAAAGAACACACTACTCTTTGCAATTTTAATCAATGTTTTTATTTGTTCAATATAACTATCATGGACTGCTATGTACAATTCAATTCTATAGCCCCATAATCTTTGTAACAGAATTGACCTATTTCTGTGAATATCTTTTATATTTGTAACTATAGCTAACAAATTTCGTTTCAAAGTTTATGGGCTTTAAAATTGACTTGTGCATTAAAAATGTCAAGTCTGTTGTGATTTCCCATCTTGGTCGCCAATATGTGGTGTACAGAGTACTAATGAAAACATTTAATTAAGTACAAGTCTCATTTTATTATTAATTAACTGATTTAACATTTTACATTACTAAGGTGTGTTGTGTGTACAGCGGACATGACATTCGTACTGACAATATATATTACACATAACCACAACTACATATTGTCATGGAATAATAACATACATCTCATCTGTCATCATTTATTTTTGAATTACTATAATAAAATAACATCAACTTTATCAAGAAACAGTTTGTGTAATAATTCTAGTTTTTCCATAAGTTTTTCATATTTTTTTTTTTTTTTGTTTTTTTCCATTTATTTTGAAAAGTACTGGAAATGGAGACTTTTATCATATTTATAGTAGATTTAATTTGCTACCAGAAACCTCCCTTAAAATTTAGGATCGGAGAATTTTTTTTTATTATGTGTCTTCAGACCCTAATATATATATATATATATATATATATATATATTTAAAAAAAAAAACACTAAAATGTTTGTACTTATTTATTACATTTTAAATAATTTATATATTTATATTTTTATTTAGACTCCTTGGGAAAATGGAATGTATTTCTTACGTATGATCTTCAAGGACGATTATCCATCGAGTCCACCAAAATGCAAATTTGAGCCTCCATTATTCCACCCTAATGTTTACCCCTCCGGTAAATATAATATATTATAAGCTATCTTTATTATTCATATCTATAATATAATTTTAAAATTTAATTTGTATATATTAATCATGATTAACTAGGTACTGTGTGCTTATCACTATTGGATGAAGAAAAAGATTGGCGTCCAGCTATCACTATTAAGCAGATATTGTTGGGGATACAAGATCTATTAAATGAACCCAACATTAAAGATCCTGCTCAGGCAGAGGCATACACTATTTATTGGTAATTACTTTTTAATATAAAATATACTGTTAAGTTTCAAAAATATTTTTATGAAGTATTAGGTAGACTAAGGGTGATTAAGGGTACTTCATGCTCACATGTGTGGTTTCCATTTTCCAAACCTATAACATGACAAATGTGTTGTTAACTTTAATATTAGAATGAATTGATCATTATTTGACTTATACTTAGGACCATAGTACGTAATAAATTAAAATTGTTGCTACTCTTAAAATGTTTATCTGACCATTGCTTCCCCGTAAAATCGTCAGGCTAATTTTATGTTTGATGTCACTCCACGCCGCTATGCTATGTATATATATATCTATTTTTATATGATAACCACGGCTATAGATAGTATGGTTGCCCATCGACGTATGATTCTCATACTTGAAAAGTGTTTACCAAAATGAATCTCTATAATCAGTATTAAAGTTAAATTAAACAGCTGGAAACTTAAGCACTAGCGCTTATATGTCATAGTGGCTATCACAGAGCTACAATTAACATTTGAAAGGTAATTGCATTTAGAATCACTACAACAACTAAACGCTAGAGCGTACATTCCCATCAGTTTAATACTGATAATGGAGAGTCATTTCGGTAGACACTTCTAGATTCGATGGGCAGCCATACTATCTTTAATCGTTATGATAACTAAAAACATATAATGCATACGGCATACAGCAAGTCCAACACGAAGTATTGAGAGAAAAATAAATTATGGTCGATTCAAAAAACTGAGTCCTACTATACTTAAAAAAAGAAATTATATGAAAAGACTAAAGGACTTAGAACGTGCATTAAGGTATTCATTTAAAGTATAAAAATATGCATATGAGAAGTATAATTTTTGTCATTGTAGACCTTAATTATTCAAAGCCCGCTTGACGCCATGTTTTAAGAATAAAATATGATAATAAATACTCACCAAAAGAAAATATTCCAAGCGGGGAACGGTTTCTGTCCTGTGGTGCACATCTCTGACATTGGCATATGTTAGTTTGGTGACTAATGGAAGGAAAAAAAAAGTGTCGGATAATTCTCTTTTGGAACGGAGTATAGTCACATCTAATAGTGTAATACCATTATGTTAGTAAAAGAAATTTCTTGTCTCAGTCTTACAGCAAATTTACGCTCAGCACCGTTAGTATATATGTTACGGGTAATGTTAACATTTGAATAAAGTCGGCATTAGCCGAATAATACAACATTAGCCAACTGTCAACATTACCCGCCATGGAGATTATTAAATATTGGTTAATGTTAACATTAACCGGATAATATAATATTATCATCCAAGAACTTTTAGATATTCTCTTCACAACCATAAAAATTTATAAAATCATTTTAAATTATTAATAATATTAAATATATTTAAGACAATTATTAGTAATTACCATAAAATGCATAAATTATTAATATGAGTACACCTTTTATATCCTTGACCACCACCGTCTGACATTTGATTTGCAATTTCATATTTCATGTTTATAAACAAAAAATTACACATTAGTCAAAACGGATGGCTAATGTTGATTTTATCCAAATGTTAACATATATGCTATATATCCGTTGCAACCTGTCTACGCTACATAAAATAATATATTTTTTTTTGAAATTCATTTAATCTAATTATTTAAGTTTAAAATAATGTGGGCCAAAGTTTCCTAAAATGAGGAAAAGAACGTAATAGTATGCAGTCTGAAGCAGTTAAAGGTTTATAAATTCAGTTTTTTAAATAAATATACATTCTGATGTCTGATACATTTTAGGTTTAAATTATGTTTTTAAGTATAGAAATAGTAAGAAAATAACAAACATCAACGTAGAACTTGTTAAGGAATAAAATATGTAAAATGTATTAATCTTATATCTAAAAACATACATTTTCTTAAAAACCGTAAAAATGTTGAAATAATTATTTACTGTAAAGATATTACAATAATCTACTTAATTATTAATTGTGTAATACTAATTTTACGTGAAAGTAATGATCACTTAAAATTTTTAAGACTTGATTCATGGTCCTTTAAAATGCTATCTTGGTTAGTAGGTTTTCTTTTAAATGATTTCAATTTTTCAGAAAAACTGTAAAATTTGCATATAAAATTAAATATTGTGAAAAATACAAGCACTGATAATGTACTAAGTTAAGTTAGATAATAGGTCAATTCACTTTAATACTAAAGATAATGTTAAATTGAAATAGCAGAATGTATGTTTATTTTTGTAACTTTTTTTTCAGCCAAAATCGTGTAGAATATGACAAACGTGTCCGAGCACAAGCCAAAGCAATGTCCAGACCAGAATAAGTAACAGTTGGCAGAGAGAAGATAATGAATTTATTTGTTTACCCTACTAAAATAGTAACAATTCTCAATAATTTTTTCACTTCTGTAAATCAGTAAGAAATATCTAAATGTATCATTATCAACATTCTCTCTTTTTTTTTACATTAAAAGATTATATTCTTTTTTTTATTATATTATAGCTGTACTATTATTTATATTAACTACTACATTGTATTTATAAATATTTTGAGAACAAATCGATTTAATGCTACTTTTCTTATACAAAAAGAACAACAACAATGACCAGTCATTAGTCAACTTGTTCTTGTGTGATGAACTACTCAAAAGTAAGCTAATGATTGGTCAAAGTTTATTGGGGCTCACTAGTTACACAACAGAACCTAATTGTTAATTATTGTTGAAATTGTACTGTGTCATTACCAATTAATTTCCTTAACATTTTGCGTCTGCGTGACTGATTTTGTAAAATTGAATTTTTGTTTACACATTTAAAATGACAAATGAATTTTCTTGTACTTTTCTTATTCTTATTTTTTTAATACTATTGAGATGTCTTCAAGAATTGGTTAAACTAAATGTTCATATTATGTATATGCTTTTAGATTGTGTCCAGGGGTTTTATTTTTTTCATTTCTAGTTGCCAACACTTAAATAATCTAAAAAGAAAAAAAAATTTTTTTTGGTAACTGCCTAAAAATCAGTATATGAAATTTTTTTTTTTATAATAATTTTTTAATTTTTGTCAACCATTTTCTAATCGAATCATCTGTCTATATATAAAAATGAATGTTTGTCCGTGTGTGTCCTTTATGCATTCCTAAACGGCTGGCCCAATTTCAATGAAATTTTTTGTGTCTGAGTAGTTCCCAGGATGATTTAGATTCACAATTGAACCTTTGATAGATCCGACCCAGGCAGGGATTTTGAGATTTACGATGGAAAATTTTGCTTATAAATGGTTGCTATTGGTTATAGGAAAAATAATTAGCAGATAGTATTTATCATTTTATTAGTTGCCATTGCTAAATCGGGCAGATCATGTACAATCATGTATCAAATCAAATTTTTTATACATTGTCTACCAAGGCAGTTGGTAGCTAAGTTAAAATTAAAAGGAGTTTACAGGCAACTAAGTCGTCTATGCCTGGGATCAGCTAGTAATATAATAAACAAAGTATCAGATATGATTGGCCAATTCTATATTAACAAAATAAAGAGTCGCTGTCAGGAATGTGGATTAGACTGCTCATTTTTTTAATACGGCATTATCCATCAAGGGCGCTAATTAGGCTGATTTTGGTCTTTCTATTTACACTACACTTATTTGTTTTTACTTTTACCCTTTAAATTTGAATATGTTTTATGTTTTTTAAATATGTGAATCATAGCATACAAAGTTTGTATTGTCGGATATTCAACTTAAGAATTAGAGTGAATTGACCTCTTATAAAATCTAAAGATAAGATTATTATCTAGGTAACCTCATATGCTTTTTAGTATATTTTAATTTTAACGCGAATTATGAGTATTTTAAAATTGTAAATTTTTTATACATCTTAAAATACTCAAATCCTCCAAAATACACTATGCCGAATAACGACACCGCCTTGTAGAATCAACCAAATTTCATAATTTTTAATTGCTAGAGGAAAATATTCTACAGCCCGCATCGATCTCTGTTTTTCAACATTTTATTCTCAAACTTAATATAAAAAAATACAAGATAAAAAGCATTTTTTAATACAATTATATTTGAAATAAAATACAAAATCAGAGGTCAATGCGGGCTGTAGAAGTTTTCTTCTTTCAGATAAAATATAATCATCAAAATTCGACAATTCTACAAAGCTTGAGAGTTATTCCCGTTAAGTCATTTTGTTCGGTATAATACACCCTATCAACCCCCCCCCCCCCTAAATAGTTATCGGGTAGTAGATTAGTAGAAAAGTCTTATAATTGAGGTGGCAATTAAAATATAAAATTTAATTTTCATATTTTATATAATTGTGGGAAACTTGAAAAACTGGCACCGGAACTTTTATTGTTTTATTTGTAGCCATGTAGTTTTCGTTTGCTTGATTTATTGTCGAAATCGTGCAAGTGCGGATGCCCACACAATCGAAATTCAGGCAAAATTATTTTGATATTTTAGTTGCCTACCTGACAAATTTCAGGCACTATCATTATTGATTTCTTTGTATTGTCATCAAAATATGGTCCATCGGGTATTCTATATTTCGTGAGCATACACTACCTATCATTAAATAAAAATTAAATAATAACAAATCTGATGTTTCAAGATAGATTTGTATACACAAAAAAAACCTGTCTTGTAAACACAATACCATGCTAATATAGTAACTAATATATTATTATACAAATAGATTCCATCTATTACTCACGGTTCTTTATAGTCCATACCAAAGTGCATATACCTATCATGAATACGCCTTTATCCGTACTATAAGCCTAAATCCGTTTTTTATTTCATAGTTATAGACTATAGTTTTATCTATGCTTGTGAGTCGTGATGGAATAGGTATATAAATTAAGCCGTGATCAATAAATACAACATAGGTATCACACCATAATATATAATAATATTTTAAATTCATATATAGTATTATTAGTAATTACTAATTAGATAATGTAAAATCAATAGGCATGGGTGCAGATGCACATACGCCGTGAGCTTCCAACAGCGTGATTCCCGTTGAATCTAAAAATCGCACACTTGAGATAAAAAAAATACAAGAAATACCGCACACTGTTTGAGGTTGTTGTAAGCTGACAATGTAATAATTAATACTTACAAATATATATATTTTTAAATATAAAATGTATCTATTATTATTTATTATATATTTATTTAAGTAAAAAATATAAAAAAAATCTCCGTCAGCTAAGTCCTACCATATTAATTATATTAGAAATCTATGTTTTTAGGGTTCCGTGCGGTAAAACGGGTTCCTATTAGGTACTAGGGCTCCATTGTCCGTCTGTCTGTCACCAGGCTGTATCTTATGAACTATGAAAGTAAGAAAGTTGAAATTTTCACAGATTATGTATTTCTGTTGCCGCTATAACAACAAATACTAAAAATCCTAGAATATCAGTTTGATCTTATTTGTAAACACAAGTAATTTTTTTTCATTTTGGGTGGTAAAATAAAAGAATACCATAATTTAAGAAAAAATGTAGTGTTTCTACCAAATTTTTTGGTAAACTTGGTAAAAGTTCTCGACGTTTGGAATATATCAGCCATCATGGGTGCGTTAAATAAAAATAATGTGCGGTATTTTGCTTTACAATGAACTTATAAAGTGTGCAGCTTATGAATTCAACAATTTTTTTTTATTAAAAGCTGCTGTCTTAAACAAAATAGTTTGACTTCTAAAATTGCACTAAAAATGGTGAATAAAAAATCGTCGTAACTCCAAAAATAATGGCTTATAGAGACTTTAAATTTTAACATTTATCAACAAATATCTTTAAAAATATTGAAAACACACATAAAGAAAAAATTTGAAAATTCGTTCAGGCTAACCGTATTTCTAATAGAAAAATAAATTACTAATAGCAATATTGAATATATACATATATATGTACCTATAGGTATTTATAAATTAATAGTTATGAAAACGTTCATATGGTTAATAATATTTTCCGCGCCCGTTGGTAGGTATATCGTATATATCTTACTTACTACTTATACATTTTAGTTTATACTTAAAACAAATACGCATGCAACGTTTGTATATATACGGGAAAAATGATCGGATTAGACGTCGTGGTATATTTGGTATCTATGTATTAACCTATCTTCAGTACAGTGTCCAGGGGTAACGAGGACCACCCTCCGTCTTCCTCAGACACCGATTTACATATTTTTTTTTTTTTTTTAAATACAGTCAATAGTTACTAAGTTTTAATAAAAATGACATTCCTTTCAAATACATGAATTCAGGCCCCACAAAGATAAATGTTGAAAATCAACCACTGTTTCAGCATATTATAGAATATCCTATAAGTTCACCGAACAGCGGTGACGAATAGAATATTGTATAATATATAATATTATTTTA
>NC_042496.1:16666914-16668499 GCF_005508785.2 Acyrthosiphon pisum | reverse complement strand
CAGGGTCTTAGAAGGGGGGGGGGGGAGGGGGGTGTAAAGGGTTCCCCCCCAAACAAAAATCTTTTTTATATTGGTATTTTGTTTTGGGAAAATTGTTGTGATAAGAGACTTTCGGCAAACTCCCGACGGTACGAATAATAAATTATATAGCACGACGAGTCGATAACAATTTTATCATAGGTAGGCCTCGATAACTATTACTGAAATAATTAGGTACCAATTATAAAATCGACAAAAACAGCGATAACGACGTCGAGTGGATTTTATTTTATGAATTATTATGACAGTCTAATCAGGGCGGATTTACCCATAGGCCACCAGGGCACGCGCCTAGGGCGCAAAATTTATTGGGGCGCAATTTTTTAATTAATTTTTACTTTTTAGTTTTTCATAATTTCATAATTTATTATATATTTACCTAAATTTATATACGATATTAATTTTTTTTTGTATACAACTTGCATGAAAAAGTAGAATGGCCCTCGTAGCCCCGTCGCAGTAACGTTTTAATTCATAAGCCATAATACCTAACCTCGCAGTTTGGGTTCAATCCTGCTACCAGCGCGCGCTGTGCCGCGCCGCCACGGCTAGAGGCTCGATATCGGCACTCGCGAGGCAGTTGCCTATGTTAATGCATGGGAGGTGTCATACGGGTGTGCGGCGTAAACACATACAATATTGTGAATGGCACATGCGCAAAACGCCAGCCAAGGCAGTCAAATATACTGCCTCGGGCCGCCGGGTACATTGTTATAGCCGCTCTACTAGCTAGGTGGGGGACCGCTCGCACAGTTCTTAGCAAGTAAATAAAATTGGATTGAACCGCCTCACACCCCGCACTCGGCATTCTTAGAATACTGGAATTAATTCTGGAAATCAGATGTCTTGATAAAGTAATTAATAATAATAAACATTGCGACGACGCGCGACGCTGGCACTGCAGTCGCCCGTCTCCTGCATAGTGCATTCTGCTTAGAAATCTTATAGATTTCATCCAATTTTTATAGTTTATTTCATGGAACTCGCCGTGGGAGTACGCCAATGTAAAGGGCGCTAGTGTTGTAATGCCTAGGGGCGGAAAAACGGCAAGTCCGCACCTGAGTCTAATATAAAACTATTGCAACTATTTATAACTAATACTAATTTGAAACAAAATAAAAATTACGTTTAGTTTAACATAATATCTTGTAATTTGTATCATAAATATATTTTAAACGAGTTAATAATTCGTAAAAATTTTCTTTTTAGAACTAAGATTTTAAAATGTAATACAAGATTCCTTATAGGATAATCTACCTTTATCAAAAAAAAAAGGTGGTTAAGTGGATGTCGCTCTGCTGTACAGTAGGTTATAAGTGGATCACTGTATAATGGACAGTATTAAATTTGAATTCAATGATATAATATCACTGTATAAGAAAAACGATTCTGAGCGGAGACGGTATATCAGTCTATGTATTAGACATATATATACTTATCTATGGTATTAAAAAAAAATTGACCTATAATAGGTACCTATAATAAATTCCAAATTAATCATATCATAATATCTATTAGGTACTTATAAGTTATAACGCGTTATACA
>NC_042496.1:16659492-16666814 GCF_005508785.2 Acyrthosiphon pisum | reverse complement strand
AAAAATTTTGATATTTTCAATTATATATAATAATATTATAATAGATCTGTAGGTAATAACTACAGATACTAATTAGTATTCCATTTTGTAATTTAAAAAATACATATAAGAAAAAATAGTATACAATTACTTAAATACTATTAACCTTTTTTCCTTAGAATTCTATCAAGATTAATTTTCTGTCGGAATAATTGTTTTTGGTTTTTAATTTTATCAGAAACATTCATAGCAACAATTTATAATACGCATATTTTGGAGTTGTCCACACTGTTCTATGATGACAATTTATTACAGTAGATAAAAAAAAGCCAAAACAATGTATGGCCCCTGGTAGGCCATCTCAGGACTGAAAGGTACCTACCGAAGATTTATAAAATATTTCATGAAAAAAAATATAAAAATCTCGAAATTATGACAATTATTTTTTGGTATCAAATTGTACTAACCCAAGGAACTAAATAATAAATCATTATACAGATTTATTGGATCTAAATATTAAATACATTATTCTGAATAAATAAGCATTAAATAGGTATCTATTTAATTTGTCTACTAATTTAATGAAATTATGTTATTTTATCAATTTATAGTAATTTTGTCTTAGGTAGAAAAAATTATGTGGAATCTTCTATTGACATTTTTAATCTTAGCTATGAAAAGAACATTTTTATGAATTTCTGACTGGCTAATTTCATGCCTATAAAATATAAATAGCTTAAAACAAGTCAAAATAGTTTGAAAATATTAAAATACATAGAATGGAGATATTGCTAAAATGCTGGAGAGAAGACGGTCTGTCAGCTAATACAACTAAAAATATTTCATAATATAGTGATTCATTTTACAATTATTTTACTTGTTACGTTAGATTGATTTAATTTTTGCCAAATGTGTATTTTATTATTTTCCATACAACATACAATTTCCAAAATATTTTGACTTTTTTGACAATTATTATAGAAATAAAAATGTTTTTTTCTATATTAAATGTCGATACAAGCTTATGAATTATGACCTTAGCCGTCGAAGCCTTAATCCAATAATAATAAAAAATAAATATTAGTTGATGTACAGTCTTAGCTAAAAATTATTGTTTTTCGTAGGTATACAATGATTTTTTATCGTTGAATTTAAACTTAACATATTATTTACAGTGACTCCTATAGACACATACTGTACAGCAGAGCAGTACCCACTTGTCCACTTTTTTTTATATAGGTATATTTATAATATTTACAGGGACACAGACATATTTTACTATACTATTAGATTGGTATATCTAGTTTCAATGAGCAAATTATATCTCCAGTTTTCTAGTTCAAAAGTACTGTTAGTAGATATTTGTAGTGTTATTTCAAATATATCATTAAATATCATTTAAGTTGTTAAAGATTAATAAATCCATTAATACTCAACAACTATAAGCTAAACAATTATAGCCAGCACGTGCTTCTTTAAAGCTGATATAGATAATTGACAATATAGTAATTCAAATAACAATAATATAAGTATAGACAGTATAGTTAGTATATATTATCTACATATTGGTTATACTATTCTTATAATATTATATGATATTGCAATCAGATATTATTAAACCAGAATCATTTTTATTTTTTTAATACCTACGATATTTAAAATGTGGACAAGTGGGTACCGCTCTACGCTGTACATTTATTGTCATGTCCGTCACTATAATGGATGTGCTTGATTTGAATTCAATGACGTAAAATCATTGCACATGAAAAACGAATCTGAGCGAAGATCGTCCATCAGACTTAACCTATTGGTAAATATATTTTATGATATGTATTATTTCTATTATAGATAAAGACATATATTTTACTATGAGTAAAACAGTAATACTTCGTACATATAGATTTATACCCACTCATATATATCGAGGTACTACAGTATGCAGGGCGGACTGAGAGTACTTCGGCCAGGGGTGGAGAAGATTTGAGCGGCCCACAATTTTTCTTTGTATGATCAAAAAATTTCAGCTTGCTTATCCTAGACTAAAATGTCGGGGGTGCTAAGGGTGTTTAGCACCATCAATATATTCTAGGAATAAATTATATCATAATTCATAATATATTATATCGTTTTTAGGGTTCCGTACGGTAAAACGGGACCCTATTACTAAGGCTCCGTCCGTCCGTCTGTCACCAGGCTGTATCTCATGAACCATGAAAGTTAGAAAGTTGAAATTTTCACAGATTATGTATTTCTATTGCCACTATAACAACAAATACTAATACATGCTGATAGCTATGTAGAAATATTCGTGCCCCAGGATTGTGTATTTGTGTGTTATTATCTATTATTGTTAATTTAGTAACATAATATAAAATTATAATATAATATATTTTTATTAAAAGTGCACCATAACGAAGAGGCCTCTCACGACAGCGGCCCCGGTGGATTTCTCCCACTCTCCACTTGGGCCAGTCCACCACTGACAGTATGTGTTGCCAATTACTGGACACGTTTATAATTTCACAGAATTATAATTTAAAAATATGGATATGGCACGATATAAGAAAGATATTAAATCTAAATTAAATATCCTCAAACAAATTAAGCGCCCTACAAATTCTTTGAACCTTAAATTGCAGTTGTCAATTATTATAATTTATAAGGTAGATAAATTTAAGTTGCGAGTTACAAATAACCGAATGAAATACTTTTTGAACGATAATTTTTCAACATTGGTTTTAAACGTTTATAAATATTATAATACCGTCATCACCAGGGCTCGTAAGTTCATGCATCTGCATGTTTTTTTTGCTACACAGGAAAACATGCTAACTGATATAGGTACAAATCCGTTTCATAACAATAGTAATAATAATATGAAGTTTGATAGTGCATGTTTTAGCATGTTTTAGCATGTTTTGGGTGTAAAGGCATATTTGGCATATAGTCGACTTTTTACAGTCGTTAGTGCATATTATTTCATGGAAATATTTTTTAGACATATTATTTGAAAAGTTTCTTGTTTCTTATTTATTTTTTCGTTTACAAAATGATAGTGTTTTGGTTTATTTTTATTCTTGTGTGAATGTGTGAGTACCTAGTACCTATAGTATCCTAGTAGGACTTATTTGGATTATATGCGTTTTACGTAGTACCGCGGAAACAATGTAATCGCGACTACTACCATCCTCCACCGATCAAAGTTCGTCGTCGAAACGTACCTGTACAGGCAATAGGCATGTACACGCGTGCAGCTTCTCACCAACCCGCATTTATAATTTTGTACATTGGTACAGTATAGTTTTCTTGCACTCGCTAGTCGCCGATGAGTTTACTCGTATGATTCGTTAGTCCGTTCAATTTCCCGTTTTAGTGTTTTCGTGTGAGGTACCGTCACATTATTCATATTATGGGTGTACACAAATTAGACAAAATTGACTGCTTAATTAAAATTTATAAAGATAACAAAGCTATTTGAACTTCATTTATTTTTTATTTTATCAATTTTGACTGTTAAATATATAAAATTTAAAAGGAATAAAATACTTTTAAAATGTATTGATTTATTCTTATTATTTAAAAATTTGCTGATGATTTTTTTACATAATGCATATTTTGAGTGCATAATTTAAAAATGTTAGGGCATATAAATGCATACTTTCGAACTTTTTAGTGCATAGTTTGACAATTTTTAGAGCATGACTGCATGCTTATTTATGCAATTTTTAGTGCTTGAAGTTACGAGCCCTGGTCATCACCATATCACGTATTATTATTATTATCTAATTTGTAATTAATAATAAAAAAAAACCTAATTTCCAGAGCTAACCATACTTCCCGTATAGCTTGGTAATATAATTTATTGTGTGTGAGATAATCGTTTAAGAATGAATACTACCTACGGTCATAAGTCGATGATATTTTTCAATGATCTTTGCTACCTATAGTATAAATCATTACTCACCAAGACAACCTATAGTATAAATCATTACTCACCAAGACAACCTATAAGCGACCTTATAAGTGTACATTTATCTAATAAATCTGTTTTTTTTGTTTTGTGTTTGTACAGAATATTAGTATTTAGTATACATTTGACTATCGCCACATTTATTTTCTTTGTGTCGTGGACCGCTGCTATTGACATTCCAAATGGAGATCTAAACAACTCAAATAAGTAAGTACAATTTTTCTGTACTTGTAGAAAATTTAATTTTTATTTAAGACATATTATAATTTACTGTATATAATTAGATGCTTAAGAAAATATTTTTATCATCTAAAATGAATGAAATTAAGTTTAATTAACGTTTAAAATTATAATTTTTCCTTATTTTTTATGTTGTTTTTCCCGGCGCTTTGGAAAACTATTGGGAATTTTAAATTATTACCTCCCCAATGCACCAACTAGATTAACTTTCCCATCGAACAAGATACTGTTGAAGAAAATCAAAGCAGTTTTACTGCCACAAACCGTGATAGACACAACAAAAAAAAAACACACATCATTGTAAAATAAAAACATTCATCGTTCCACTCAGAATCTAAAAATAAAAAATATTTTTATGATATTATAATAACAATATTTTGAAGACCAGTACCTACATAAAAGATAAAATCATAATACTATAATTACTATAAATGTTGAATTATTATAAGTAATTATATACCTTATGATCTTTATTTTTTTATGGAACTGTTGAGCTATTATAATTTTCTGTTAAAAGCTAATAAATAATAAATAAAATTACCATAAGTTATTAGCCTTCTGTACGCTACCGGTTATGTGCAACGAGATAAATGCAAAATTTTACTACAATTACAGGAGTCAATACTTTTATTTAGCGTTATTAAAAATGTAGAGTAAGTTTATACTGATCAGTGAATAGTAAAAATGTACATGAATTCAGCTGGATTTTATTAATTCTCAAGATGTGTTTTATGTTTTAACCAGAAATGTATACCTACTGAACTGATGTATCACCAAATTGCGCAATGTTACGTATTAGTTGCCTATAGATAGAGAAGAATTTCTAACAACGGAGTTAATGTGGAATGAATTAACTTTAATACTCGATAGGTATTAAAACATTTACAATTGATAAAAGAATTTACTAATAATAATAAATAATAATAATTATAATGTCTATCCAGTGCCACATTTAGACATTTTGCGCCCCGGTGCAAAAAAAAATTGGCGCCCCCAAGCTCCGGTGAAAAAAATTGCTTCCCCCTAAGGGGCCTACCCACGGAAAATATGGAAGATAGATCCTCATTAACCTTTTAGATTTTGAGCACAGAAAAGAATATTTGTTTTACAATGTGTGCTTTTTTTACAAATATTGTTTATTAATCGCTTGATCCTCTCTCCGCAAAGATACATTTGAATTTATGTCACCTAAACCTTGCTTATAATTCATCATATAAATTGTTTTTTTTTTAACATATTTAAGTAGGTTATAGGTATTTCATGAATAAATAAAATGAAACTATATAAAACTATGCAAATTAATATTAATTAAAAAAATGTCAAACAGCATAATACTAATATACTATATATATAATTCTGTTATTAAAATAATTAAAATTATACAATTTATTTTAATAATTCACAAGTAAACATATTTCTGGCCACAAAATTTTGGCACCCCTAAAATACTGGCGCCTGGGGCAGTTGTACCCAGGGCCCCCCCTTAAATGCGGCCCTGTGTCTATCATATTCCATCAGTAACATTACAAAATAAATACTAATATTTTATATAATACACAATAATATTTAACATATTCTTATATAATTATAATAATATTCAATAAAATATAATTTTAAAAGTTATTTCTACTAAATAAATGTATAGATAATCTATAAGATGGAAAATACCTACCACGAAAAAAAAATATTGAATAATAATATTATTATCTATAAAGAAACAATACTCTCAAACACAAAATACAACCTAACTTTATGAATCCATAGGACCCTAAATATTAAGTCTTCTTCCTAAAAGAAACGAGACTGGACAAGCAAATTTAGAAAACAATATTATTCCCATGTAGGTACATATTATTATACATGAATATATTTTTTTTAAATGATGAAATCTAATGCGATGTATTATAAATTATAATAAACATTGTATAAAGATATTATGTTGACAGTAATGGCCTTAGCTGCTGAAGTTTAAGATCAATAAAAAAAATAAAAAAACATTTTGCAATCAGATTCATAAAGTGCGCATTATTAATCTAGTACCATAAATTTAGTTAGTAACAAGGCATATTTTGTGTAAATCACGTTTATCTTAATCAAGTGATTAAGGTCTTTAAAATGTAAATCATTGTATTTGTAATCAAACACAATACAATATAAATGAAAAATATTTTTCAATATAGTAAAGTCATTGGAACATTACATCATTGCAGACACTTGACAGTTAGCTCTATAATAACTACTTTAATATTTATTAATGTCATGGTACATACTAATTATATAATAATATAAATATTAATTAATAATATTAATTCTCGGCTGAATTGTTACAATAAACCGTATTGTACTATTTTTTGGAAGTTAATAATTGTCAATTTAATGTATAACCGTATAGGTAAGTTATACTGTTATAAGATTATAGCTATTATGATATTTAAGTATTTATACAAATTTAATTTACCTAACTATATAGTGTGTTTTGAGAGGACCTGTCTCATCATTAATTTTAGGTAAATGTGTTAAATTTGAGTTTAAAAATAAAGCAGACTGGCAGATAATCATACATTTCTAAGGATAAAATGTATGTTGTATTATTTTAAATATTTTTTTTAATTTGGGAGGTGAATAATTAATTTTTGATAAAGATATCACATATTTTAACCACTTTACTGTAAAATCAATTCATTTAAAAATATTGAAACTTTTTCATTATCTATATAGCCTATAGGTATATTATTGTTTTCTTATCGCATATACAATATACATAATGAGATTTTCAAAGTATTTTAATCCTTAATCCTCAAATTCTAAAAATTGATGAAATGTTTATTCTTTAATATTATGCTTCATCATATTTCTAAATCTATCACATAGGAAATTATAATAATTCAGATTTGATGTTGTCAAAAATTAGTTCAACCTACTATACAACTAATAGAAAAACAAATTAATAATAGGAATATAATTTTATAGAAATATTCTTAGCAATAAAGGTAATTACTAACCTAACATTTAACTTCCATTTAAAATCGCTATTCATATCCCCACTTTAATATAGGTATAATTTATTTTGAGTTTAACTCAATGTAGGTACGTTAAAGTGCTCAGTTAAATTAGAATTTAGAAGCTACACTTG
>NC_042496.1:16657631-16658713 GCF_005508785.2 Acyrthosiphon pisum | reverse complement strand
TTTTCCATATTTTGTCATTTTTTGAACTTTAAATGTTTATAAAAAAAAACTGTGACTAACGATTTTTAATATTTTTCATCTGCCTTTGAAACAATATATTAGGAGCCTTCTATTAAATTTTCAAGCTTTTTTATCCAACAAATAAAATTTTATTGATATTTTTAGAAAAAAAACTAAAAAAAAATGGAAAATGAAAATGTCCGTAAAGAGCTCAAAATAAATCAAAATATTTTGAAAATGTTATGGTGTATAGAAAATGCTAAGATAAACATTCAGTCAAAATTTCATATATCTACGGTCATTTGTTTTAAAGTTACACCAAAAACCAAAATCGATTTTCTCGAAAACAGATTTTGCGTAAAAATTCCCGTTTTTCCTTAATTTTTCTTTTGTTTTTCACGGCGCGTTTGAAAACTATTGGAAAAAATTTACTTTTGACCCCCCAAAGTACCAACTAGATTCACTTTCCTATCAGAAAAGGTACTGTTGAAGAAAATCAAAGCACTTTTACTGTCCTAAAACGTGATGACAGACACAAAAAAAAATAAAAAAAAAAATAAAAAAAATAAAAAAATAAAAAAAAAAAAAAAAACACACATCATTGTAAAATCAATACATTCATCGTTCCACTCAGAATCTAAAATAAAGCAGACTGGCAGATAATCATACATTTCTAAGGATAAAATGTATGTTATATTATTTTAAATATTTTTTTTAATTTGGGAGGTGAATAATTAATTTTTGACAAAGATATCACATATTTTAACCACTTAACTGTAAAATCAATCCATTTAAAAATATTGAAACTTTTTCATTATCTATATAGCCTATAGGTATATTATTGTTTTCTTATCGCATATACAATATACATAATGAGATTTTCAAAGTATTTTAATCCTTAATCCTCAAATTCTAAAAAGGTGGGTAAGTGGATGTCGCTCTGCTGTACAGTAGGTTAGAAGTGGGTCACTGTATAATGGACAGTATTAAATTTGAATTCAATGATATAATATCACTGTATAAGAAAAACGATTCTGAGCGGAGACGGTATATCAGTCTATGTATTAGACATATATATACTT
>NC_042496.1:16637424-16657531 GCF_005508785.2 Acyrthosiphon pisum | reverse complement strand
TGATACCACTATATCGTGTATCCGTAAAAATACGCATGTAGGCGTAATAAGTAATTTGTCCTGGGGGAGAGGGGAGGGGGATATTTTACATTATTTTTACACACAAAATTCTAAGTTTTCAAATACAGTGGTGAGTAGTTTATATATATTATAAAGGCTCTGAAGGGATCTATCCCCTTCACGCCCCTTAATTATGGCCCTGGAATATAGGATAAACTGTATAAATTAAATTACCCATATTACACAGTACCCTACAAACTAGACTATTGGATCATTAATCTCTCGCAGATAGAATTCTAAAATAATATGAAAAGGGTACTGAGTTATCAGTTATGTAGGTAGGCAACTGAGTTATAGGTTATACCCATTTTTCGCGGACGTACTGATATAAATATATAACTGAGCAATTTATTAATGTCAATATACATATTGTAAATTCTAGCTAATTATATATTTGTTGAAGTCTTTATATCAATAAAAATAAATATAAACATATATTTGAACTAATTCGTTGACATTTTTGATAAATGTAGACAATTTTAATTTCTGTAAGACTATGCAGCATACGGGCATTAATAGCTTACATCCACAAAATATTTTTTTGTAACAATTAATAAACAAAATAAAATACATATTCTGTAAATAATATCAATTATAAAACAATATTTTTAAAATATGTACACAATAATTAATAGCGATACCGTAGTATGTATTTATAGTGTATAGAGTGCCCAAAGTGCATATAGCCATATAGGTACTATACTATACATATACCTATTACGTATTACAAGTAACGTATATTAATAGAAGCTACACAACAGATCCTAAACCATATAAACAAGCTATAAAAACGTAGGTATTGCGGTAAGATTTAATTTTATAGAAACCATGACATTTTCACATCCACAAACTTTTCTATTCGTTCAGAGTTGTTGATTTATAAATTATTTTCTCTATCCTGTCATATTATTATTAAATCGTTTGTGCGTGTGCCTACTTAATACTTTGCTAGTCACGCGATGTCTTAAATTTGAATGAATATTAATTTATGCAACAGCCATATGTAAGTGTGCGAATGGAGTTTTCACTAGCAATCGTGCGTACTTATATACAATAATGTTAATAATATGAAACTTTGTATTCCTACCGATACTTAGCTTTATTGTTGGTATGTATAGTAAATGGATTTTATCATTTAAATATGTAATAATGATTTCTAGAGCATAATTAATACCATAAAAATATATACGTAGGTACCTATTTATGAATTATGACTTATAGTAAATATAATAACACTATATTGCGCATAGTACCTATATAATAATATATACCTAAATTATATTTATATTGCTATATATTATATTACTGATATTGAATATTGATAACGAGTAAAGACATACAATATTTTAATTTGTATTTTTGTTTTGGCTATAATGCACGCGTTGTACATACGTTACTTGTTAGTTATATTCTTAAAATAATGGCTATGATTTTTGTTTTTTAGTATTAGGTATACATATTATTGTTTAAATATAAATTAATTATTATGTTTATAATTAAAAACTAATAATATAACGTTATATGCAATGTCTACATTATAATTTACATTTTAATCTATATATTATGATATTTTATTCAGATTAATCTCTCATCCCGTTTATCGAATTTGAACATTTCAAATCCTTTACATTATTTGTACAACGAAAACGTTGATACGCCGTCGCGTGGAAGACCGATGTCTGCACTGACATTGAGTGCTACATATCAGGTTTATTGATTAGATAAAATTATATTTCATATCATTCGTTAATTTTATTTTTATTTTTTTTAGGAATCACCACGCAAGTCAAGATTAGTTAAACGTCCCCAGTCCGCAGATACAATAAATAAGATTAATAAAAGCCGACATATTTCATTTGATTTCAACGATCAACAGATAGACACGGGTAAATATACAATTTCTGAATATATATATATTGGTAATAATCATTGCTTAAATATACACAGTTATTGCAGTAGTATCCCCACTAGGTATATCATTTTATCACGTTAGGGAATTAAAATGGTAGCATAAGGGGACGACGTATACTGGCTATACAATGATATTATATGGTATGATATGGACCATACCCTTACGCTGCGATTTTATTTTTGTTTGATAACAATATGGGCTATGTGCAATAACCTTGTATATTTAAACCATGGTAATAATAAAGATGTACCTACTTTATCAAAATATTTGTTGAACGAGATTTGAATGCAATGTTCGTGAATTTTTCAACAGTTTTTTAGTGTTAGTTAGTTATTACGTCACTTATTGTCTTTGATTGAACAACCACGATATTACTTTGAATGAAATGTAATCAAATTTGTAAGATGATCATGTGACACGTACAATTATTTCACTGTAGAAAATATGATTTAAATCCCATTAATAGGCACTAATCACTATTACTATTACGTAGGTATTCAAAGTTAAAGATAAATACAAATAAAATTATTTCACTAATTATTACCAAATTGTTTAAACTCATTTTATTTTATTATATTTTCAAAACCAATAATAATAATGAACATTCCAGCCTATAAGTCATAATACTACAATAACTGTACAATCTAGATTTATCACGCGATTCAGCGTGACTCTTTGTGTTTATTAAAATCTTTCCAATTTATACTTATACAATGGCAAAAGTTTCTATGTTATCATATACAATACACACGCCACAATGTTATGAAATAGTGTACACGTTGGGCGAATAACAATAACTCCTATAATAAATGCTAATTATTCAAGTACCAGCATGTTGTACCACTCATTAATAATTATTCATCAATCACAACTGCCAATAACAATTTATAAAATATACATTGATGCGAATTGGACAATTTGGACAATTTGGTTTGAACTTTGATTTGCAATAACATTAGTTATAATAATAACCAATAATAATTGATGCTTGCAGGGATCATTATTTCAGTATTAATTTTTGTAATTAATTCCGGTGGTGCCCACTAGGTCATACACTAGTACCACTACTGCCCATGCACTCAGACTTTAAAAGCCCATTGTACACGCCTTTTCACGTCCTGAATACCATTCATATTGGAAGAAAACTGATTACATTTTGAGATTTTCAGTATGCAGGGGCCGTTGCAAAAACCATAACAAACAAAATTAAATACACAAATTTTAAATTTTAATTATATTAACCCATCTCGCAGGTATCGGAAATCGTGTAGATCGGACGGAGAGTGCGTTTGATGAATTGGACGTGGCCGAACTGTCGTCGTCTAGTGACGGCCATTTGACGCCCGTCCCGCCGAACGACGGCACCGGCGATGGCGAGGGCGATGGACAGCCGTCGCTCGAACCAGGGCTGACTTCTAAGCCACCCATACCACCAGGAGGTGGAGACGCGCGCTTGCCGGAAACTTTCGGCCGGACGGCCAATGGATCAGCGACGTTTGACGATGCGGTGGAGCTGAAATTTCAGCGCTGGTTCCCGAATTCGGCACCGGTCCTGGTTTCTGTGCCAACACCCGCCACAGACGTAGAAAGTGTGGCCAGTTGCGGCAGCGTCGGGGACGGCCGGACCGTGGCGTACGCGAAGAGCGGCCGCGGTCAGCTAGACGAGGAGAACCTGTACTCGAACCTGAGCGCGGCTATAGGTGGCGCGAGCGACAGATTCGGCGGGTCCGTTTCCGTGGACTTGTCGGGGGCGCTCCGGGGTAGCGACACGGACGGTGACAGAGGCCGGACGCGGTCCATCGCAAAGCCGAAGATCAGGTCAAAGAAGAAGATCGCACCGGTGGTGGCGACAACGGTCGGCCACAGAGCTAAAAATATAAAGGACACGTTCAAATCGAAGCAAGTCGTGGCCGCGGCTGTCCAGCCGGTCGAAGCAGTGGTGGCGGCGCGGAACGAGCAACTTTCGGAGAGACAGCCTGCAGAAGTGAGAAGAGACCGTCCGAAGAACGCTGAACGTTCGCCGGTGCAAGATTACGTCAGGGAAGATGTGGTCTCGTGGATGTCTAGTCACTTGCAGAGACCTTCGACACCTGAGTTCAACAGCCATACACTCGTGAGTATCCCCGGTGATCGGTATCCGCATCGAAGCTTGTTATTTTTAGAAAGCATCGATACGTCTATTTAGTAAACGTTTAATGTAATTTATGTTTAAAGGATACGTTTTGCAAAGAAAAACAAAAGACGTCGACGTACGACGAGATTGTTAACATTCTCAAAGAACTTGAGTCCGAAAATAACGACATCGGTAGTTAGTTTGTAGAATTCGCTTACCTCAAACTTTTTTTGTTATCGTCATACCTACTATCACGTATTATAATACTTAATTATTATTTATTAATTATTACACTTAAATTGATATATTTTATAACATTATTTTTATATTTGTTGTATAATGATGTATACTGATTTATTGTAGACATGAATGTCAGGAAAAGTGGTGTTACAGATAATAATAAACATCAAACATTAGTACCAGAATCTTCGTCTAGTTCAAAGTTAATATTACTTGGAAATCATTATAAATTTTTGTTTTTTTTTTCATGATTCCAAATATATATTTTTTAAATGATATTTTTATTTTTGTTTTTTAATGGATTTTTCAAAGGGCATTGTGGTCATTTTTGGACGAGATAGAGAAAAATTCAAATCAACCGACTGCTCCCAAATCGCCTAAACAAAAATCGCCCGTAAAATTGCGAAACACACCACCACCGTCGTAAGTTTATTTTCTGTCCGCCTAATGTGTGGTATAGATCACTTTTATGTTTAGACCAGGTAAAAAAGTTGTGGATGTAAAAAAGGGAAATTTTCAACAAGTTATGGATCTTGACAAAGCAGAGTTGGCTCAGAAAGTAGCCATGCTTCAAATACAATTATCAGAAAAAGAAGATATAACTGAAAAATTAAAAACTACTATATCTGAACTACAAGCGGAGCACGCTAAAACTAAATCTGAATATGAATCTACTGTTACGAGACACCAACAATTCATCGATAAAGTAAATAATATTAAAATATTGTGAAATAATTTAGTGTATCAGATTATATTTAAATCATATATTATTTGATTAGTTATTGAACGAGAAAAAACAACTTAGTGAAAGCTGTTCTTTGACTGTAAAGGAACTTACAAAAAAAATGAATGACGCACTATCGAGCCAAGAAGAGCGCCACAAAGTTGAATTGAAAAAAGCTATCGACAAACAGACAGCATCTGAGAAAATAAAAAAAGATCGATGGGTTGATCTGAAGACAAAAAAAATCAAAGTAAATATATATTTTATTATTTTATTATTTAATGTACAACCACTTAAATGTTACAATTGTTGTGCATACAGGAGATGACGATTAAAGGTATTGAACCTGAACTTAATAGAATGTCTGTAGCTTATCAAGAAGAACTGTCAGAACTTAGAAGAATTCATCAATCACAAATTGAAGAGATCGAAGCAACATGGCATAGGAGAATGGCAACCATGAGGGATAAAATGGATGCAGAACGGGAACAAGCAATTGTGACAGAAAGAGAAAATTCAAGAAATCGGTACCTATATTATTACTATTTACAGTATAAATCACCTACCTTCTTATAACTTTGTATATAATATTATAATTAATTAATTTGTATAATATTATATTTGTCAATATTGATAAAATTATCTTATTCATTTATATAACATAAACCAAGGGTTTGTAGTGAATAATTATTAATGAAATAAAACGTTTCAATAAAACTAAAATAAAATCATGAGTTAAGACTAAAATTAATGATTTGTATATTTTAGTTAGGATTAATTATATTTTTTGAAGTAAAATAATAAAAATAGTCTTTTAGACTTTATTTTAAAAACAACATTCATTTTTCCAATGACCACCTATATAGTGTAATACTTTGATTTACAATTAATAAACTGTTGTTTAAAATTAGCTTGGAAATGGAAATTGCTGAACTTGAAAAGAGTTATCAAGATCAACGTAAACGACTATTAGGCGAAATTCACGGGGAAAGATTACGTCAAGAAAGAGAAAATGACGTGACACTAATGGAAAAGCAAAAAGCCCTTGAACAAAAGTTTGAGAAATTGGTACTAGAAATTCAAGAGAAGATTAATAAAAAGGAGCAAGAATTTCAGGTAGGTAACGTTATTAATTTTATGATAATAACCAGGGTTGGGATTTTATAGCACTTAAAACTGCACAAATATGCGCTATAATATTGCCTTAAATATCGCTAAATATGCGCTAAAATTATGCAATAAAAACAACAAAATATGCAAAAGAAAAGGAGATTTATTAATTATTAATTTTTTAATCACTTATACAAATTATTATAGGTAGTTACTTAAGATTTGAAAAAAGTTGGTCTCTCTGATTAGAACCCAAATGAATTGACTATACAACGTATTCAATGCTCGTTCATTGATAATCGGCGATTAATAATCGCAGTTGAAATCGACAAAAAAACCCAACAAAATCAGCAGATAACAAAAATTAGAAGTTAGAACCAAATACCTAATACGAAATAATCGTAATAATACGATTGACAAAAATCCAAAAACACGTTTACTAAAATATAATTTCATAAAATATGACCAATTTTGATTCAAAACAGGTAAAAATGCAAAAAAAATCTCAAAAAGTCCAAAAAAAAGCACCGAAAACTAAAAAATCATAAAATATGCAAAAAAAAGCAAAATAACATTTTTAATTTGAGTTCTATGTATCACAAAACACATTTTTAGCTTACTCTGCTTACTCTATTTTTTAAGTATTTCATAAGAAATATGCAAATGCTATAAAATCCCAACCCTGATAATAACTAATAGTTTAAAACCAAAACCAAGGTATTGTTTCTAAAGGTTTTAAAAATAAAATGGTGATAGTAGTGGTATTGAATTTCAGTGGCATTTATCTTAGTTCGCCATTTTCAATGAAGGGTAGTGTTGTTAAAATTATATTGAATAATTATTTAACAATTGTATACAAAATATAGTTGTAAACAAAGAACGTTTACAAAAAAACAACGTTAACTAAAAACAAAATAAATTCAATATTTATGTATAAAATTAAAAATATTTTATTGACAATATGATGTGCTTTCAGAACGAGTTGAAGACTATTCGAGAAACTTGTGAAATAGATAAGACAAAATGGATACAACATCAAACGGCTGTGTTAGCAGATAAGGAAAGTAACATTAAAGAAATGTGCAAAAAAGAGCGAGACAAGCATATTGAATTAGTTGTTCAAAAATTGGAGAACGAAGCTTCTGAAAGAGAAAAAAGTTCAGAAATGAAAATTAAGTAATAATTTATACAATAATAATCAAATTATTGATGAGTCATTATTTATATTTCATCTAGTGTAAATTAGTTTAAAGTTTAAAATAATTGCATATCGTATAATATTTATATATAATTTGTTGCAATTATTATGTGTCTTAACTTTATGTGTGAAAGTAGATTTGATAACAAAATGTAATTAATTGTGTGTTTGTAGACGAATAAAATCTGAGTACGAAGCTGACATTCGAGAACTAGAAAATACCATATCCGGTCATCGTATGAAATTAAACGAAGCTCGTACCAAAGCACAGGAGCAAGAAGATAAAATAGCAGATCTCACTAGTGAATTGAATAAGTGTAATATTGAACAAGTACGATTACAAGAGGTATATATTATTTAATTTTATAAATTAGGTATGCTAAATGTTAACGTGAAAACGGTCATTATTTTAATACTTTTTCAGTTGATTTCCAAACTAAAAAATGACCTTGCTGCAAATGAAAATATTATAAAAAACGAAGCTGACACTAAGATCGGAATATTACAGACAGAATTAATTCAATCGAAATTGAGTTTCGAAACTAAAATAAAAACCATTGAAAATGAAAAAGAAAGAGAAATAAATCACGTTTACGTCCGGTATTAGTATACGTTTTCTATTAAATAAATTTTAGGTTTGCTCATTCGTTCGTTATTATTTTAGGGTAAAAGAAGCAATTAAACGAAAAGACGAAACAATTCAGACCTTACAAAGTGAACGAAATGCTGCCTTAGATCAGTGCAGTAACATGGGAGAGACTCTTGGAACGTCAGAGAAAAGAACTTTTGCAAGCTCAAATAATAAGTTAAATTATTGCTAAGGACATCTCTAACATTAAACGAATTCATCATTTTTTTTTCTTAATAGCTACGCTTTTTCAAAAATATTCGATAATGTTTTTAAATTAGAATCCTCTGTTATAGTACGTATCGTAATTTGTAATTTGTAATATATATATGTATAATTAATAAAAATGTTGCTATGATCATATTTATAAATATTAGTTTTTGCCATTATCTATACTCGCATATTAATTATTAGAAAAATTGTTGGTAAACAATTTGGTTAGCCGATGACAACCAAATAATAAATACTAATGTCAACTAATTATTAGTCATGATGAGTGGAATAATACAATATGACATTGTGTTTATTTGAATTTTGAAATAAGTAGAAGTCAATTTACAAGAGAATCTATCCGGGCCGATGAAATCCTTAAAGTTGTTTTGCATCGATATACCATAATATTAATATGTAACCTTGGACGCCTTTAATTCATGTAGGTGGAGGTAAAATGTCTTTTGGTGTATTGTTGGTAGTATTAGGTTGCCCCTGATTAGGAGTTTATGGTGAGCCGTCGATATTGTTATTATCGAACGAAATATTATAAGGTCGTCTGTAATAAGAACAGCAAACTGGTTGTGCATGATGAAAGGTTTTGATTTATATTTGTCTGTGTATGCGATAAATGGTTATTATGGAGGATTAAGAGGGTTTAAGATAAGGGACGTTTAATTCCAATATTACGTTTGTTATTTGTATTTTGTTTCGTAGTGATGACTTAATTATCTATAATTATAATTTTAAGATACGTTTACAGTCTGAGAAGCGCATATTATTTTTTATTGCTATATTTGCTGAGGCAAAATCAAAATTTGGCGGTCGGATTTAGTTTTGAAGTCATAGGTATTTGAAGTACGCGATCCATCCAATGGGGTTTTAAAAACAAGTCGAGGGATATTTTCGATTTTAATTGTCCGAACGAGCGAGTGACCATACCGGGTGTATATGAAAATACTATAAATTTAAATTAGCTATAACTTTATGACAAACCCCGACCGCCATATTTTGACTTCACCATCGTTTTCAGCGTGCTCGACTACATACATTGAAACAAAAAAAAAATTGCAAAGAAATAAGGGTTGATCCGGTAAAACGGTCAAGTTCCATCTATCTACAGTACAAAAGTTACCATGCATGATGGTGTCTGTAATCCGCTATAACTTATAAGTTTATAAGACGTGTACACATTATATGTGACGCGATACGTTTTTTGATTATTAAAATAAAGTAATATTGAAGTAATAAAGTAATATTAATCTATTTGGTGGATTTGGTGGAGTATTTTGCTGAAGATTGGGCAGATTGAACTTTGGTAGAGAAAACTAGGTAACTGGTCCACCGACATACGTTGCAGAGTTCTTCAGTTCGGAATAGATGTATAGCAGGGCATAAACCTAAAAGCGGCATAAAAGTGCGTGCGCACAATCGCGGATTGTCTGTGCGTAAATCACCATTAACCATTCATTTAAAAAAAAAAACTGACTACGGAACTATCCCGTGTCAATTTGTCTGGTATAAATAAATGAATATATAGATAATAAAATATTATTAATAATAATTATGATAATTTTTGATTAGGTTAACCTAATAACAATAATAAATTAATATCATCGTAATAACACCACTTTTATCAACGGTAGGTACTTCACACCTCGTGTTATGTTTTAATCTAAACAAAATATTCGCAGAGTGTGACATAAATAATTAGTCAGCAATCTGTAAACCGTTACAATGTTTAACCTGAACTTGAGCTTTTTGATTTCTCGAATCAATTATTCTTTTCTGCTCAACTATTTATTTCTTGGAAAATTCTATTCAACAAATATAATAAATTTCTTACTCAAAGCTTACCTCTGGACCGAAAATTAGACTTCCCGTGTGTTTCGTCCTGCCGATTTACCATCAAAGGCATTTCGCAATTCGTAACTAATCTACAACCTACAGTATATACGTGACTGTTGTAATTGAAATTACACATTATTCAATTATTGTTTCGCACTCGTTGTTTTTTCTTTTATATAAAACACCTCTAATAATACGTTTTACTTGAGATAATTATCGTATTGACCATTTGTTAAATTATTTGAAGTCCTTCACTTTGAATTTGTACCAATCCGAAACGTTTTAAAAACCTATATGCACGCGGGGAGTTCTCAGCGGGAGGGTTATACGAATCTTCAGTTTCCTTTTCGTGTTTAGAAAATACACAGAGAATAGGTTCGTTACTGTGGAAAAAAAAAATCGTACGAGTACACTCGTCGCTTTTGGCCCTTTTATTTTTCATACATGTCACCGGAGGCCATTTTACGCTGTTAGGTAATAATGTTTCATTGTGACCACATGGTGTGTCTATCAAACACTCGCAAATGAGTTGATGAACTGTCGTAGAGACGTTAAAGGTCGGCTATTTGAAAATGGTTGATAAATAAAATGACACCTGCAAGCGGCTCCAACATCATTTAACTGCAGAGCGCCAAAGCCTAAAATCGTCATCGATATAGGTACAATATCACTGTGTGAATTATACTATTATGTGTTATGTAGAACTGTAATGAACTAATGACTTATAAGTGTATATAATATTGTAATTTAATATTATGTATACCAACTTACACAGTTTAAGTGTTAATGGCTAATATGTACAGTTATTACAATAGGTAAATTATAAATAATTGTCAATGTCATAATATAAGACGTACTATGTAGTAATACTGTTTTTATTTTTATTCATATTAAATTACATTCTAAGTATCATATTTTTGATAAATTAAATAAAATAATATTTTAAAGGTTACATTTTGAAACTTTTTTGAATTATGACCAGATCATTAATTTAATTTAATATAATGTTCATCTCTGAATCGTATTTATTTTTGATACAATAGTTATCGTCGTTGTTGTAGATGATATCAATCATTAATATATTTCCCACATTTTAGGTGAATGATTAATGTTAGGGTGCAAACAAAAACTGCACTTACAGCACACTGTAGATACCTACCATTGGAACAAATAAAAAATGTTATCAACTTGGATTTGCTAGAGCTAGATGGCACTAGAGAGCTTACAACAATAGCAAAAAATAACCACATAATGTAGGTTACCTAATAGCAGAGTTGGTGTATTTTTTAATTTCTAAAAAAACCAAAAAAGCTGTATTTTTTGGTTCAAAACGATATTTTAAACAAAGCAAATTGTTTGACAAAACAGTAGGAGTATTTAAAACGGTTTCGAGGAAAATTTTGTGGAGTAGCAGTTAGAATAACATAATTATTATGATCGACGTATAAAATAATATAGTAATAAATAATAATACAATCGTAATTTGACTGCTTCGAGAACTTATGGTATGCGGAGAAAATATACGGTATCTCTAATTAGTAAAAATAATTACCTAACTTGAGTTATTTAAGAAGTCAGTTTGTTAGCTTAACGTACCTAAAGTCAACGTTCAGAATGTTAAGTTATAATAGTTATTATTGAATAGAAAAAATCAATACATTTTACTTATTGCTTAAAAAATAATATATATGAGTATAGGTAAATTTGTTTACTTAAACGTTTAATTGATAAGAGTTAAATCATTTTTTTTAAATTACAAGTTGGGTCAAACGTCATGATATACGCCTATAGCGATTATAAACTATAGGCCTATATTATTATAGCAATTGTGTATCTTTCAAATTTTTAATTTTAAAAATTAATTCAATATAGGTAATTACTAATCATTTTATTTCATACTACCTAGCTATAGTAGCTTAAGAAATTTTATATTTTTTTCAACTAATTTATTGGATTAAATAATATATTTTATTTGTTTATTTTATAGTGAGAAAAATAAGAAAAATAAGTAACCACTCTTCTGTACAGTAGGTGTCGAGCGTATCTCGTCATTGAGGAATACGTTACTGCAGTAATGTATGTGGTATGTGTTAAATTTGAATTCAATGATAAATCGTTGCATATGAAAAACAGTTCTGTGCAAAGAGGGTTTGTCAGCCTATTTTACTAATATATATTATAAAACGACATTTATATTGCTATTAATGCTATTGAAGTGATTTGTTTTAATAATAGTAATACAGTAGGTTGAATTAATATTTGCTAAAACAAATGGATTTGAAAATGTCATTGTCTGTATAAAATAAAATATCGTACGTTTAAAATGTCAAGTGCACATGAATAACATTTTTAAATTACAACTTAACCTTTGTTCTATTTTAAAATATGATTATCTAATTTAAACCAAATTTTAGTTTAAACTTTAAGATATATAAACAATTTTTTTTTAGATTTTTTGTTGTATAAGCTACCTACTTATAGTGTGAGGAACTTGGTATTACATTTTCAATCCTTAGCTATAAAAATTGAAACTTTCATACATTTTTATCTTCATAACTATTTACATATTTTCGTGATTTTGTCAACATTTGAACTTCAAACCTAGGAAATTACCTAATCTACCAATATGATATCATTAATATTATGTAATGTAATGTTTTTATTGTACCCTTACAAACTTTAATTAAAATACGGACTGCTAACTGCTTATATAATAATATTATTGATATGCTTTACGCCTATAAATCAATATTGATAATAATAATAATAATAATGAGAATAATAAAAAACATGCCAACATAACAACAGAATATGTATTTACAGTCTTAATTCGGAATATTATTAAGTTAATAAAAAGAACATGTTTTTTAATCAAATCCAATAAGGAAAAAAACCCACACGATGATCAATCACCTTGTCAATGCTTGTTTATTTCAATGGCAATGGGGGAAAAAAAAACTATTTAATAATATCTCAGTGGGGTAGAAGAAACTAAAGGGGTAACGATACCATGTTTCAGACTTCAGTAATCCTATTAACGGTTCACACGTAAACCGCGAATACAATAAGCACACTACTAACACGTGTTCACTGTTCCTCATATTAAAAATAAAAATAAAAACTATGTTACAAATTTAATTTAAAACCAGTTAATAAACGGCATAATATTTCAGTTTAACAATTATTATTTGTGTTGTATTATATAACTATATTGAATTGCGTTGGTCTAGTAATTATTTATTACGACTCCAGAGTTTCACAAACATAAGAAAATCGAATCAAAAGAAAAAAGAATAGAAACTGACAAGAAATAAAGAAAAGGACGCAGAAAGGGAGAGAAATTTGTGATCCGACGTACAAACGAAATATTACAATATTGCCTGGGGTTGACATTTGCAGAAGGGTCTAACAAGAGAGGCTCAACGTTCAAATGGGATCCGGAAGGAAACAGGAAGGAAAGAATAAAGAACCTGCGCTCCCTTTTGCCAGCTTTCACTACCCAATAGTAAAAATGTATAAACAAGAAATTGAACGAAAAAACCAATCGAAAAAACTTATCATTTTTATATTTTTTAAATTTAATGCAAAATAATGAAAATAAAAAATATCAGTCAACAATTTATTTACCGAGTACAATAATTCAAAGGAAGAATTCAAATTACAAAATTAACCTTAATTTTTGCAACTCTAGCAGTTTGTAGATTCTATTTCTTTTAGAATGTAGGTAACCTAAGATCTTTTACTACGCTAGATGATACTGAACACGTATCGAACCTTAATCAACAAAAGGTTGTTAGTAAGTCTTGAGTGTTAATCATATTATCGTAGGTAATATATGTTAATAAGACACATAATAATTACTAGTACATTTAATACAAAATTAGTATAATACATATCATAAGTAGGTACAGATTGCTAAGTAGTACCTATATTTTTTTTAATCTGAATGCTATATGTACATAGGTAGTCTTTTTTAACTGGACTATTCTTATTCAATTTTGAATACTTAGGAGTTTAGGAGCTTAGTTTTTTTAATGAGGAATATACACATATACTTTTAATAATATATTCAGATTTTTTAAAAAGAATATTTACTGGAACAAAGTAGAGTACTGGCAAATATTTTTAATATTTTTAATTTTATCAAAGTAATTTTGAGTTACAAATTAATTACGATTTCAGGTATTTCTAAAGACTTTAAAGTTCAAAAAGGCCAACCATAGAAAGCAACTAACTCCAATAGGTAGGTATCACAGTTTTTAATAAACTTTCAAGTAATTTTTAAAATGCTTATAAATATATTATATTATAGGTTTATAAATTAGGATTTTATTAAAAAATACATGATAACAATTAATATATACAACAAAGTTATTGATAACATTTAAATTTAATTATTGTACAATTATAAAAGATAAATTCAGAAGAAATTTCTTAAGAGTAAAAAAGCCCCGAGTAAACTAATTAATGTGGAACTGATTCGTGTGCCAGCATTTTGAGTATCAATCTTTTCAAGTTCAATATGTTTATCTGTTAATACGATTACAGATTGTGGTCGCAGTGTTAGTGGATACAGTGTTGAAGATACAGTTGATACAATATTTCTAAAAACAAAAATTACAATAAATTAAAAAACATGAAAATGTTCATAATTGTAATGAGTCTTCATTACTCATGTCAAAACAATTTCAATATGAGATATTCTAATTACCCGGTAATATATTCAGAGTTTTCACTTCCCAAGTATACGAAAAGTTCTTCATTGAGGTTCTTCACGTAATTGGACAATATGACGGTTTCAGTTTCACTTCCAAAATTCATTACGACAACGTACGATTCGCGTTCCAATAATGATCTAAAAAATTAAATGATTAAGAATAATTATTAACGAAAAGATACAATGCATAATATTTCATAAAATTATAATTAAATTTCAATTTTTATTACCTCTTTAAAATATATATCGATTTTGTAATATTATAAGTTTGAAGATCACCATTTTTTAATGTATCGGTTTTTCGAAGTAGAGACATTTTTTTGTAAAAATTATAGTTGCTAGTTGGTATTTTTTTCTGTGATTCGACGTTTACTTTATAATAATTTGGATTTATAGGCAACCAAGGTTTTTTCGCTTCAGTAAATCCTTAAAAACATTTAATACAATACAAATTTTATTTCATAACAAAAACTAATCTTGACTTTTATATTGAATTTACGTAAATTTTCAACAGTTATTTGTTTCTTTAAGTATTCTCATTGATTACCTCATATTATAGCAAGCATTGTAGTAATTTGAATAAATTAATGGCCGAATCGATGCAGTAAAATTAAGTAAATAATGTATTTTTAAAAAATTTTTTTTTTAATTTCAATATAGATGAAATTAATGTCCATGCATTTTATAATTTTTCCATACTTAAATTTTCAAATTTGAAAACGCGTGTGATTAGATTTATAATTAGAAATAGTGCGGGAAAAAATAAACACACATTAAACACGGCACTATAAAGGTGTATCGTTTTAGAATTAAGTGTACCTATACGTCCTCGGTTCTCTTGAAATCGGCGAGCGACGACGGTGTACCTCGTTTTGTGAATTAATTCTACTAAATCCGTTTGTAACGGGTTTTGGATATTTTATCACCGAGTTTATTTTAAATAAACATTAAATATATATCTATATATTTCTGATATCTCTAGACTCTATAAGAACAATCTCGGTAATTTTCGTCATAATCGATCGAGTAGTTTTTGAGTAAACACGCAACGAACGTGCATTATTTATATATAATTATCGATCATAGATTATATTATAAAATTCCCTTTTATTTTTGTGGGTAATTTATTAATTTTTAATGATAACTAAATATTATGTAAAAAAAATTGTCGATATTTGTGACCCAAAACAGAATTCCCGCGTGAGCCACCCTTTAGCAACCTATATGGATTGAAAAACCAAACTATAAACACTCCTAGAGGCTCAAAGAATAAATGTATTGCAAAATAATTATACCTGCGTTTATTGAGCTATCCCATTGCATTGGGCACCTTTCATTATCTCTGGATTCTTCCAACCTATTACCTCCGGCATTATTAGGATCTTGTGATTGGTCTGGTCTCACATAAGTATTATCCATGCCAATTTCGCTACCGTAGTATGTAACTTCTATACCAGGCAGAGATAATTTCAAAGCTGTAAAGAGTGGTACCATTTCAGGACTAAATTTGGTTGGCATTCTAGGGTTGTCATGATTTTCCACCTTAGAAAAAAAGTATGATTTACAATGATATTTTATATTAAATGAATAATATTTATAAACGTGTTAAAGTATTGAAGTAATATTGAATGGCATTTGAATACAATACGATTATATTTTATTAATGTCTGGACCTATATTATCATATTTTATTATATAAAAAGTTATTTTTATACTTACCACCCAATTAGCCACCTGGTTTTCAGGCATATTATCTAGCCATTTTTTTATATTTGTGTCTATGGATTCAATTATATTACGTTTATCAACGGTTAATAATCCAAAGTTAAATGGTAAATGAGCCCCGGCTTTCGTTGAATTGCCGTAGTATTGCATTAATACCTTTATCGGTGAGTAGGATTCGGTGGCTATGAAACTGTTCAAATATAAAAATGAATTAATATATAATATTGTGAATCTCTCGATTAAGCAAAGAAAAGTTGCAATTTTTAATGTTACATTCACCAAATATATTATAATATGATTTACCTAGAAATTGGCCTGTCGTTATTTTTTGTATAATTATCGACGAATTCTCTCCATTCCCTTATGATTTCAATGTTTTCAGGTTGGTCTACTGTGTATGTATGATTTAAGCTATCATGGTTTACTTTACATTCGGCTTCGGTCGTTAGACAAGGTTCATCAAGGAATGAATCACTTTCATATAAATGTCTAAGAGCGTCAAATCGGAATCCAACAATGCCTCTATCCATCCAAAATTTAATTATAGCCTTGAATAAAAGTGCACAATAAAATATGTATACTGATAAAGGACAGAAACAAATCATTGTTTTTGTCTTAAACGTTTTCCCATTTTCAGTAAAAATTGTTCATTTAATTTCAGTAAATTTATCTATTAAATAGCAAATTTCAAGATGGTGCTCCCTTGTTTGATTTTTGATATTCAAATTTTTATTCGAGTTATAAATAGATAAAATATCAAATATGAAATAATTACTTATATTTCGCTTCAAAATTTTAATATCGACTACCAACGATATCACCAGTATATTGATTTGCCAATAAGTAAATTTTCAAATAATAAAAAAAAAACTGTATTGAAAATACTGAACGAAAATGTAGCTCTTATTGCTCTTATTAATGATATAAGAGCAATTGTATTTATTATGAGTATTTATATGAATACAAAAGGCATGCATGCGTTCTCTTACTTATATTTTAATTACTTACGAAAATTTCCTTGTGAATTTCTGGGTTTCTAATCTTAAAGTCTGGTTGTTTTGAATTAAATTGATGGTAATAAAATTGTTGTCGTTCATCATTCCATGTCCAGCCCGAACCACCAAATACACTCAACTGTGTAAAAATCGATTTTCATTCAATATTTAATAAAGTAAATTATTGTTGGTCTTTTTTAAATTCTCACTATTTTACATGATTAGGTTGGTAGAACTAAGTTATTATAATTGTGTAAATATCAATATTTTTCATTCTAATTAAAATTTGATAAAATGCTTTTAAAATTACAATATTATTTAATATTTAAATACCTATAAGGAATTTTATAGTTTATAATATTAATGTTATATACCCAATTATTTGGAGGTGTTGGTTCTATTGTCGAATTTTTTAAAATGTCATCTTGGTTTGATGCGTTACGCCAAATGTAATAATCCGCGTATTTGTCTTCTCTTTTAATTGATTTCTTGAACCACTCGCATTTATAACTCGAATGGTTAGGTATAAAGTCTGTTACTAATTTAAGATCTAAAAAAATATATATTTACAGTCATTTATCACATAGAATATACTGTTAATCTGACTAGTAAATAACAATTACTTCGTTTCTTCATTTCTAAAACTAGTTCATCAAAATCAGCCAACGTTCCAAAGATAGGATCTATCTCATAAAAGTTTTCAACATCATATCCCATATCATCCATAGGTGATTTGAAAAATGGGCCAATCCATAATGTCTCAATACCAAGATCAACGAAATGATCTAGTTTCTGGATAATGCCTGAACATTTTGTACAAAATGAATAAAAAATTGCTTACAATTTGTTTTCTCTATACAATAATAAATCGACATCATAATTATATAAATACCTTTTAAATCACCAATACCATCATTGTTACTGTCTTTAAATGATCTTGGATACACTTGATATGTTATTGTGTTCGACCACCATTCATTAGTTGGTTTTGTAGCATGGAAATATACATTTCCGTTTACGGTGGAGCATGTGTATGCTATCACCATAAACAAGAATAGATAAAATGTCCCCATATTTTTTTTTCTAAAATTATAAATTACCTAAAATAATAAATACTGTGTTATTATTTGTTAACGGAAAAAAATATTGGATTTTCATATAGAATAATTTAAGTGTAGCTCTAAAAGGTACCTACCTATATAATAGGTTAAAAGTATAAAATAATCATTAAACTAATTTACATACATTTGATTAGTTTTGTAGTTATCATTTATACTGCCATTAGAATTTATGTTGAACATAATGGTAATTCTAACAAAAATTTAATACCTGCATCTACCTACAATAATGTATCTCAAATATTTTATATACGAACAATTTATTATTATATATTAATAGGTACATATAACATTTTAATATTTTATATTATGTTGTTTAATCATTTATAGATAAGAATAATTAAATTTTTTTTTCTTTAAAGATCAAATTATACTAAGCAAAGAAAAATATTTAAAAAATTAAGTAAATTCGTCTAAAATATGATTTTAATTTTTAGTGCTAAGTCATACAGTTTATTTTTGTTAATAGTCATTAGTCAATAGTGATATAACTATAATAGCTAAATATAAGGTATATTACATTTGTAACTTACAACAATTATAAGACCTTTCAATACAATAATTAACTAAAAACACTCAATTATGGTTTTATATAACATGAAATTAATAAACGTTTATGTCAATAATTTTTTTAGAGCGAACTTGTGAGGTGTGTGCAATGGTGCAATGTTCCAATAACTGTTTTGACCTGAAAAATATTCTTAATTTATATAAACAAATCGTATTTGTTTGATCATAAAAAAGTATGATATATTTAAGAACTTAATCACTTAATAATGATAAAAGCAATAAACACAGTTGCTACATTATTATAAACGCAATCGCTAGCATTACATTTAAGAAAGGTGCATTGGGTAAGTAACTATTGTTCTATATTCATAATGATCACGTGATTGTGATAAAATGAAAGTATTTTAATTTTTAAATCCAAGCCTCACTGGTTGGTAAAATTAACTTCTTCTGAGTACATTCTTCCCTGCCTAAACTTATCCGTAATAGTATTACGTAGATAAAAATATACCAAATCAACTAAAATAGGTGCCAATACGGTTTTTGTTAAAAACAGCATATATTATGAATTAGTAATGTCCAGTCGCTTAAACTAAACACCTGAGTTATTGAATTTGGGGATATCATTCCAAAAGTCATTCCAAATTCATATGCTATTCGCCATTACAACTAAACGTGTTCAGATAAGTGTTAACACTGTCCTCGTGCACGGAATTAATCACTTCAGCGGTAAATCCATGGATAAACCTACCCAGATACTTCTATAATTATATAAAAAACAAAAGAAAACATTTTCAACACCATCGCCTGATGTTTTTTTTTTTTTTAGTTAATTTTCTTCAGTTAATTTAAGATGAGAAATAATATAAGACAGTAATTTGTATTTTAGTAATCAAATCTAAGACTGAATTATACGTGAACAATTTTTACAAAAGAAATAAATGAATAATGTCTAATATGTACCTATAACTACTTATTTCTTTTTATCATAATGCATTA
>NC_042496.1:16636105-16637374 GCF_005508785.2 Acyrthosiphon pisum | reverse complement strand
CAGTATTTGTATTTTAGTAATCAAATCTAAGACTGAATTATACGTGAACAATTTTACAAAAGAAATAAATGAATAATGTCTTATATGTACGATATTACTACTTATTCCTTTTTATCATAATGCATTACAACTTATTTCTTTCCACCAAATATTTTTACTCCAATAGAGACGTTTTGGAGCAGTGAAAATGATCTAATCAATAACTTTGAGGTTGATTTTTGGGCTTTTGATAGAAAATTCGAAGGCGATAGTAGTTAGTATTTTGAAGGCCAAGAATTAATTCTGAGTAGGTATATTACAAAATAATTGGGAAAAAGCAAAAACAAATTTCAGAATAACAATAATATTTATTATTTATTCAGAAATACTAGTCTTGTGTATTATATTTATGGTTAATAATTTTGGAGTTAGTTAAACGTTTTTAAAATTTAAAATTTAAACTACTCAAACACTTTAGTCTAAATTGTAATTTTTAAAACTCTTTTTTCAAAAAAATCAATTAAAATTGCTTGGTAAAAAAAGGTGGGTAAGTGGATGTCGCTCTGCTGTACAGTAGGTTAGAAGTGGGTCACTGTATAATGGACAGTATTAAATTTGAATTCAATGATATAATATCACTGTATAAGAAAAACGATTCTGAGCGGAGACGGTATATCAGTCTATGTATTAGACATATATATACTTATCTATGGTATTAAAAAAAAATTGACCTATAATAGGTACCTATAATAAATTCCAAATTAATCATATCATAATATCTATTAGGTACTTATAAGTTATAACGCGTTATACATCAAAACCATGGTAAAATCATAGATATATAATAGTATGCTTTAGAAGTTTCAAGTACCCACGAATAATATTATACAATCACAACAAAATAACTAAAAGAGTTATCCTAGGTTTTTAATATGTAATTTCGTCCAAATTTGTACTTAAAATGACTATAAAAATAAACTGTTTAAATGTATATTTTAGATTTTTTGGTAACAGAATTAATTACTTACGTGGAATCTTGTTTTAAATTTTTAATTCTTAGATACAAAAATTGAACATTTTATAAATTTTTAAATACAAAATAATTTTTCAAATTAAAATTTGATAAATTTTGTCAAAATTTGATCTTTAAATGCTTATAAAAAAAAATTGTGCCTATGTATTTTTAATATTTTTCAACTGATATTGTAACAATATATCAGGAGCTTTGTATTAAATTTATACACTTTTTGGCCCAACAGATAAAACTTTATTGATATTTATAGAAAAAAA
>NC_042496.1:16624850-16636055 GCF_005508785.2 Acyrthosiphon pisum | reverse complement strand
GATTTTGAATACTAAACAGGTAAAAATGCCCAAACGTGCTGCACCGCTACGTAATACGTAGATACTTAGGTGATAAACCATAAACCTGTAAATTATATACAAGTGTAAGACACTAACCACATGTAGCACACATTTTGGTCGTTGGTAAATATTCGATAAAATCTTGAAAACTAGGTAATATCGGTGGGTAATTATTCGTTATGATATTATATTAGGTATAATATCTGTGTAAGTAGGTAGGTGTATAATAATATGATATTACACGTTGTTATTTGTTACTTGTTATTGCCGTCTGCTATAATAATCCAGGGTTTTGCGTAAAAAAATAATTGAATTTTTATAATAGAATTATTATTTATTACATACCATTGTGTATCGCTTTTATCACACCTATACCTTTAATGTATAGATATGAATCGGTGAAAGAGCTTCAGGATCTCGAGAGACAGTACCGCAAATGAAAAGAAAAAAAAATTACCCATCCGACGAATTATAAAACCACGGTGTTATAACCGTGTCCTATAAAACGTATCATTTTCAAACTTAAACACGCACAGTGACAGCACACAATCTTTATCGATCATCATGGTGCATTCTTCATATTGTACAAATTACTAATAATATACAAAATGTAAATAATAATGTAAACATACGTGCGTGTAGATACGACATAAATATATATAATTTGTAATATACGAAACCTTATAAGTGCATATACATTGCACTTAATTTGCATCTAATTTTTAGTCATTAATTTTTTTCCCTTTTGTGTATAAACAATACGTTTGTGCACGCGTGTGTAGACGATTCAACGCATCGTCAGAAACCCAGTTATAACGTATACGTCATGCGCCCGCCAATTTTTTTTATCCGATACAGCCAAGTTTACCAGCCGAAGGTCGTGTGAACTACATACATTTCACCGGTTACACTATAAGTTTCTCGTGTCAACTCTGAGAAATTGAAAAAAAAGTTTTTTTATGTACGTTGTTTGAAGTATTCATAACTTTCCATTTTAGAAATTATTATACAAAACTCTAAAAAGTATTTTTTGTGATTTTGAATTTTGTTTTATGAAAATCAATATTTTTAATTTCATCATTTAAAGCAGAATACAGTTTAAAAGTCTAGGTCAGAATTTAGTTGATGCATAGACTTTAATTATTAAGTGGTGACCGCATGACCACATTTATTGCAAACCGGACACCTGGCCATATACAATATACCAATCATCTAAACTTTAAATGCTTATTAATATAAATGTATCGTTCATTTTTTTTTAAATCATGAAATTGAAATTGAAAGTAGCAGTTAAATAAACCTGCAGATATATATTATTATAATATGATATGTGATTTGATGGGTTTTCTCTGCATAAGATACCCCAAGCTGCGCACGTCTACACGAGTATCACCAACCAGCTTAATCTGTCTTCACTGGCAGATTGCTGACTTAATGTTAACCAAAAATTCTTATGTCGCCTATTGCCTGGTAAAATTGATTCAAAAACTCTTTTATCTTTAATTCATTTTAGTGTTACTTTTCTACCAACCCGTTTAAATACTCCATTTTACATTCGTAAATCCTCTGATACTAGTATTATATGTTAAACGGACCAATCCGTAGATTAATGCAATTATTAGCCAATTTGGATCCCTCCTTAGAATAAAAATAATTAATGTATCTTATCACTAATGTTTATTTCTGTAAATAAAACAATATCCGTAACTTATGTCCATTTTATGGCTGTAAAAATGGCTCGCCCACAAATATAAAAATAAATAAATAACTGTATATTATCATATATTACCTATGTAGGTAGTATTTGTATTTTTTAGTGATAAAATTTTCTATCAATTATAGTATAGGCAGGTAAATTATATGAAATATTGTAATGTGTGCTAAAAATTCGACGGGAGTAAAAAATGTGACTCACCAAATATATAAATCAGAAAATATATGTAATATTAATGAAAATAAAACGACTAGATAATACCTACCTAATTATCGTGCCCCAACACAATGCGCTTACACAATTATCGTTTTATGTGTTTACTGCCAATTTCCATATCACATATCATTTTTTTTTATGCGTTTTATATTGTAACTGCGCCGTTTGTTTACGTTTTTTATGCGAAACTTTCGATTTTTGTTTGGCAATGTTAACGCTAATCAAATCTTTAAATGCTTTAAAAGTTAGAGCTTACTCCAGTGAGGGTGACGAATTTCCAGTTTTTAAACAGATTTTAAACAATTTAAACTATAATTTCATAAACGCATTTTAACGGAATTTTGTTACCTAGTATAATATTATACTTGTGTGTAGAAACCTAAATAAATTAAACATCTGAAAATGATTAGTTGATTTGCAAATAATTTACATGACATTTTAAAAAGTACTTATATTTTTGTGCCTATTTTTAATACCTACCTATTTAAATTTGGACATGTTATGAATTTATGGTAAATAGCTACTATTAATTTAATATTTAATGGCTAGTATGAATTTACCTTTATGCAGCGATTTGCTATCTTTGTCTAACACACGTGTAATATAGGAATAAGCGCCTGAAAAAAATTAAGGTATTTCTAGTTGTTCGATTTAAAAAAAATGTAAAGATGTTTGAATTGGTATACAAGTTTAGTTTGCATCGGTCGAAGTAGTTTTTCAGTTGTAGCAAAATTTTGATGAGAATAAATATTTTAAATTTTTTATAAATTTTATTAAAAAATATGAAAAAAAAGCTCCAACCGATGCAAAGTAAACTTGTATACCAATTCAAACATCTTTACATTTTTTAAATCGAACAACTAGAAATACCTTAATTTTTTTCAGGCGCTTATTCCTATATTACACGTGTGTTAGACAAAGATAGCAAATCGCCGCATAAAGGTAAATTCATACTAGCCATTAAATATTAAATTAATAGTAGCTATTTACCATAAATTCATAACATGTCCAAATTTAAATAGGTAGGTATTAAAAATAGGCACAAAAATATAAGTACTTTTTAAAATGTCATGTAAATTATTTGCAAATCAACTAATCATCTTCAGATGTTTAATTTATTTAGGTTTCTACACACAAATATAATATTATACTAGGTAACAAAATTCCGTTAAAATGCGTTTATGAAATTATAGTTTAAATTGTTTAAAATCTGTTTAAAAACTGGAAATTCGTCACCCTCACTGGAGTAAGCTCTAACTTTTAAAGCATTTAAAGATTTGATTAGCGTTAACATTGCCAAACAAAAATCGAAAGTTTCGCATAAAAAAACGTAAACAAACGGCGCAGTTACAATATAAAACGCATAAAAAAAAAATGATATGTGATATGGCAATTGGCAGTAAACACATAAAACGATAATTGTGTAAGCGCATTGTGTTGGGGCACGATAATTAGGTAGGTATTATCTAGTCATTTTATTTTCATTAATATTACATATATTTTCTGATTCATATATTTGGTGAGTCACATTTTTTACTCCCGTCGAATTTTTAGCACACATTACAATATTTCATATAATTTACCTGCCTATACTATAATTAATAGAAAATGTTATCACTAAAAATTACAAATACTACTTACATAGGTAATATATGATAATATACAGTTATTTATTTATTTTTATATTTGTGGGCGAGCCATTTTTACAGCTATAAAATGGACATAAGTTACGGATTTTGTTTTATTTACAGAAATAAACATTAGTGATAAGATACATTAATTATTTTTATTCTAAGGAGGGATCCAAATTGGCTAATAATTACATTAATCTACGGATTGGCCCGTTTAACATATAATACTGGTATCAGAGGATTTACGAATGTAAAATGGAGTATTTAAACGAGTTGGTAGAAAAGTAACACTAAAATGAATTAAAGATAAAAGAGTTTTTGAATCAATTTTACCAGGCAATAGGCCACATAAGAATTTTTGGTTAACATTAAGTCGGCAATCTGCCAGTGAAGACAGATAAAGCTGGTTGGTGATACTCGTATAGACGTGCGCAGCTTGAGGTATCTTATGCAGAGAAAACCCATCAAATCACATATAATATTATATTAATATATATCTGCAGGTTTATTTAACTGCTACTTTCAATTTCAATTTCATGATTTAAAAAAAAATGAACGATACATTTGTATTAATAAGCATTTAAAGTTTAGATGACCGGTATATTGTATATGGCCAGGTGTCCGGTTTGCAATAAATGTGGCCATGTGGTCACCACTTAATAATTAAAGTCTATGCATCAACTAAATTCTGACCTAGACTTTTAAACTGTATTCTGCTTTAAATGATGAAATTAAAAATATTGATTTTCATAAAACAAAATTCAAAATCACAAAAAATACTTTTTAGAGTTTTGTATAATAATTTCTAAAATGGAAAGTTATGAATACTTCAAACAACGTACATAAAAAAACTTTTTTTTCAATTTCTCAGAGTTGACACGAGAAACTTGTAGTGTAACCGGTGAAATGTATGTAGTTCACACGACCTTCGGCTCGTCAACTTAGCTGTATCGGATAAAAAAAATTGGCGGGCGCATGACGTATACGTTATAACTGGGTTTCTGACGATGCGTTGAATCGTCTACACACGCGTGCACAAACGTATTGTTTGTACACAAAAGGGAAAAAAATTAATGACTAAAAATTATATGCAAATTAAGTGCAATGTATATGCACTTATAAGGTTTCGTATATTACAAATTATATATATTTATGTCGTATCTACACGCACGTATGTTTACATTATTATTTACATTTTGTATATTATTAGTAATTTTTACAATATGCAGAATGCACCATGATGATCGATAAAGATTGTGTGCTGTCACTGTGCGTGTTTAAGTTTGAAAATGATACGTTTTATAGGACACGGTTATAACACCGTGGTTTTCTAATTCGTCGGATGGGTAATTTTTTTTTCTTTTCATTTGCGGTACTGTCTCTCGAGATCCTGAAGCTCTTTCACCGATTCATATCTATACATTAAAGGTATAGGTGTGATAAAAGCGATACACAATGGTATGTAACAAATAATAATTCTATTATAAAAATTCAATTATTTTTTTACGCTAAACCCTGGATTATTATAGCAGACGGCCATAACAAGTAACAAATAACAAGTGTAATATCATATTATTATACACCTACCTACTTACACCGATATCATACCTAATATAATATCATATCGAATAATTACCCACCGATATTACCTAGTTTTCAAGATTTTATCGAATATTTACCAACGACCAAAATGTGTGCTACATGTGGTTAGTGTCTTACACTTGTATATAATTTACAAGTTTATGGTTTATCACCTAAGTATCTACGTATTACGTAGGTACCTATCCATATGGTAAAATATCCCATGAAAATATGAAAATAGTACACAAAGTTGAATTTCCGTATGATAAAGATATATCATATATGTATATATAACGTCGATGGAAAGGCCAACTGGCCAACTGAGGTAACCCTCAAAAACCTAATTTTACACGGCACACTAAAATAATAACTTTGTTCCAAATTAATCTTATGGTGTTAATTTTTCTTATTATAAGACTCTATATCTTGTAATTCTATGTGTGAATCGAATAAAAAGCATGTACATTATTCATAATTAAATCAATAACCAAAGTAGAGGTATTAGTGGCCGGCTAACATAAGTCATTGTTGATTACATCATGTGACATTAAGAGGCTGTCAGCGCACTATTTGTTTTCTCTCTCTGGCTCACACGCAACATAGACAAAATGCATTTACGCAAAATCATTTTTTTCTATGTGTTTAAGTAATCATAGAGTAAAGTCACTCATGACACAAAAGATAGAGAATAATACTTTTGAGGGAATGACTTATCGATTTGTATAAATATTGTCTCAGAACAATTTAAACATCATTTAAATTTACAACATTTTTTTTATTTATTTTGAAAGTCGAAATACAAAAGTCAAATAATAATAAAAATATAAAATCGATATGTCATTCCCTCAAAAAATATTATTCTCTATCTTTTTTTGTTATAGGTGACTTTACTTCTAAGATTACTTAAACGCATAGAAAAAATGATTTTGCGTAAATGCGTTTTGTCTATGTTGCGCGTGGGCCAGAGAGAGAAAACGAATAGTGCGTTGACATCCTCTTAAAGGATATCTGTGAATACTACTTTGCCAAAAAAATAAATTGTATCCAAATAACGTAACCATCAATTACGTAAATACTAAATTAATTTAAATAACAAAAATATTGCATTTTTTTTTGGCAATTTATTATAATAACAATTAACAGTATTATTATTAACAGTGATATTGTAATTTGTAACTATCAAAATGATAAAGTTCGCCACACACTACAGCGGTGGCGGTTAAATTGTGTCCACCTTCACACACCGTGTGATAAGCCCAGTGTGGTAACGTCAATAACAATAATAATGCTATAATCAATTATATTAATTTTATTGCTCCACAGATTAAATTTAACCTGTGTAATTACCATGGACCATGATTGTATATTTCAACCATGATTACAACGACAAACACGTTATCATATTTCATATTTTGTAGGGTTGCGTTACTTGACTGGAATAAATTGTGAATTGTTCCGATTCTGATGGGTGATATTATGGCTTACGTATTAATTGGCTTTATTAACATTATTTTCTTTATGAGGGTTGCGTCATTTGAGTTGAAGAAAAATACAATTTTATACCAGAAATATTCATTTGTGAGTTACAATATTTGGCCAGAATGTGTATTAATGTGTCAAAATTAATATTCAATAAGAATCTCACTTTAAAAAAAATTAGGGTTATAACAGTTGGCCTTTCCACCGACGATATATATAGTAAAGTATCTACATAATAAGTATTTATATATAGTGTTCAACGTTCGTGTGTGACAATTGTTAAGTTAATTATTTTCGATACAATACCAGCACGAACTTGTGTTATGGATGTATGGATGTATAATACGCTGTTGTAGGTATGTAATTTAATTGTACGATGTGTACACGAACACAAATGTACGATGGTATTATATTATATTATTTATTATTGTTTAACCGTGGGAAATTCATGAAAATTATTTCAGTAGCTACGCAAATTGGTTCTATTTTTTCTTTCCAAGTTCGTTTGTTTTTTTGTTGTCTGCACGAAAATGTGAAAACCATACCTGGGTACTTAATATTAATAATAACTATAATAGCAGGTAAACCGTTCCGGAAGTATGACCGAGTCATTGTAATCGGCATCATTCGGCACACACCGTCGAGATCACAATAATACAATTATCTCAATCCGTGATTGTTATTACAGTCATGTTTTACACCTTATGTTTGACCCAACCTCTGCCCCGTTATTATTCGTATCGCAGTCACTTATGCAGTTATACCAGCCGGAACGCAATACTATTGCTGGCACTATAATACTCACACCCGCCGCAGGTAACCCACCCACACGTTCGCTTGGATCTTTCCTCTATAATGATACGCGTGATCGCCACAATATATTATGTATTCGGACGATAACATTTGATAACTACATTGCGGTTGATTCTCGACAATCACGACCCGTGTGTAATATGATATTATCGTCCATTATAATACCACTACTCGGTACGTGCCAACCAGCTACTTATCCTCACCCGATATCAATTATTATGTAGGTATCATATTACCGTCGACGCCGAAATCAAAACGGTTCGATATGGTATGTATAATTTGTATTTACAATATAATAATAACAATTATAATAATAATAATAAGCTGTTAAGGAATCACGTTCTACCTACAGGTATTTTGGCGCTGGTAAAAAACATGCTGAGCGTACTTCATGACATGTTATTATAATATTATATTATAGAAAACGTATTGTCATTATTAATATGTTTTATTATTATGTTATTATCTGATGGCGATGGACAATATAGTTTACACGTCGTTAAAACTCTCGTATATTTCGGTCGGAACTATTAACATTTATCAAGTACCTATAGTATGTGTATAGTGTACCTAGTACCTCTAATAATATAATAATATCTACTCGTAAAATAAATTAATCATAAAAATCGTGTACGAAACAGTTTGACAAACTGAGTAGGTATAGGTACCTATAGTTATAACATCGAATATTGAAACCATCCATTTCGCACTTTCAAGAACTAGACAAATTTGTTGATAAAAATTAAAAACCAATACCGCGTGTACGTGTTTTATTAAAATCGTTTAATAGTACATTTTATTCTTAATTAATTTTCAAACATTAAATAATTATACCATGGCGTATCATATATACGTATATTGCAGCACACATTTCACTGCAGTCCATGCTTTATTAAATACAGTGTACCTACCTATAATAGCCATGCAGGTCGTAGTCAGTAGGTAGGTACTACCTACATCGTATTGATTTCACGTAAGATATTATAATACAGAGTAACACAATATTGTATTTTACTTATACCGATTACTGCATGTATATTGCACCTTGGATGTTGCCAATTGACGGTTGAACATATCATAAAATAGGTATATCTTCATGTCTTGCAATGATTCTCGCAAAGTTGTGCGCTGTGAAGTTATTTAATTAGAAAATAAACAGAGCGTTTCACTGTACGATTCGGAGTACGTGCATGGTTATTGCTTTTTCTCACTCGATTTTTTTTTCATTCGTTCATGGTTGGGACGATAAGTTTTCTGGCGTAAGCCACATGCAAGGACGACCATCCCACGTGTTGTAGGTGCTCTAGTATGATCAATTATGCTATAAATTATTATAATATACCGTACATAAGAATATAGGTATCTAACAACTGCGAATATTTTGATAAAAATATTTGTCGGGTTTCTTGTGATTAATTTCTTATGCACATATTGTGTCAATATATTATGTTTAGGTAATAAATATTAAATATAATACATGTATCTACATACACTCAGATATTCGAAGTTAGTAGATTTTATTTCAGTATTATTATTATCGTTCCTTCCATCCACGTAAGTATATGACTATGTCTCTAGAGTCAAAGATAGTATTTTATATTAAATATTAATAATATAAACACAATAACATAAAATAACGAATAATATCGAACTCTATATATATTTATAGGTGTATATTTTGATATCAAAGATCAAAACAGTTGCATGTTTATCCCATTGCTACCCATGAGTGATATACAGGAAACATTAGAGAATAATTATTATTACTTTTATAATATTATATAAATTATGATTTTGTAATAATATAATATAATATATAATATAATATACAGCCAGTGTTGTAAAAAGTAGTTACTAAAATACTTAATATTTATAAAATAAAGTATATAAAATAGCATCTAAATACTATCTATACTCTATAGTTAAGTATTTGAGTATTATCAAATACTTTTTAGAAGTATTTGAAATAATTTTCAAATACAAAACAAAAAAATCTAATTAATTCTGAATCAATCATAATATATTATATTAATTGAACATTTTAGTGTTGTATTTTAAGAACATTATTTGTTCAAAATACTTATCTGTCATATTTATTCTTTTTTTGTAGGTACCGAAAACGTACCGTTGCGATCGTCGTCGAGTGTTGACGATTAACAGACGGTTTCTCGGAGTAAAAAATATTTAGTTAAGCTATTAATAGACGAAAACTAAAACCGATATAGAGTTGTTCATAAATGATTAATATATATAATATTATGATGACATTATTATTATTTGACAATGAATAAAGACTTCAAGGAATAAAAAAAGTATTCAGTAAAATAGTATTCAATAGTAAAAAAATGTATTTAAAATACCATTCAAATACTTCAAAAATAAAAGTATTTTAAAAAGTATTCAATACGGAAAAAAGTATTTGAATACTTTTACTCAAATACTTGACAACACTGTATATAGCATGTCATAAAGGTCCCCACACACCGCGGCGGTAAACGGTACGCTACCGATACGGTAATCCAAATTTTATTTGTGCGGTAATTTTTACCGTCGTAGCTTGCACACTGATCCGGTAACGATATTGGTTCCCGGACGGTAAAATACCGTACCGGAACGTTTACGGTAAAAACTAGCACACACTGCTGCGGTAGTGCGGTACGATATAATATCAGAGACGCATACTGGAATTTCGTGGTTCATACCCTCTCAAAAATTTTTTTTTACATTAATGTAAGATTAATTTTAATATTTTTTCTAATAACGAATAAGCCCCTACCCTACCCTTATAAAGTTAGCAGCACAACTACGACAGACACATATCAAATACACCCAACTAACTTGTTGGTAACTTGTTGGACATTGTTGGATAACTCCCAGACTTTGTTGGACTTTATTTTAGTCGCTAGAGCTTTCGACACTTTTGTGCTGCCATATATACTACAACAGCACAACTTTGCGTTAGCGAAATTTCACCCTTATAAAAAATGTCCAGCCTGACTTGTTGGACACTGTTGGACCACTCTGAACATTTGTTGGACATTATTTTTGCCGGTAGAGCTTTTGAAACTTTTGTGCTGCCATATATACTACAACAGCACAACTTTACGTTAGCGAAATTACACCCTTATAAAAAATGTCCAGCCTGACTTGTTGGACACTTTTGGACCACTCTGAAAATTTGTTGGACATTATTTTTGCCGGTAGAGCTTTTGAAACTTTTGTGCTGCCAACAGCACAACTTTCCGTTAGCGAAATTACACCCTTATAAAAAATGTCCAGCCTGACTTGTTGGACACTTTTGGACCACTCTGAAAATTTGTTGGACATTATTTTTGCCGGTAGAGCTTTTGAAACTTTTGTGCTGCCAACAGCACAACTTTGCGTTAGCGAAATTTCACCCTTATAAAAAATGTCCAGCCTGACTTGTTGGACACTGTTGGACCACTCTGAACATTTGTTGGACATTATTTTTGCCGGTAGAGCTTTTGAAACTTTTGTGCTGCCAACAGCACAACTTTGCGTTAGGGAAATTTCACCCTTATAAAAAATGTCCAGCCTGACTTGTTGGACACTGTTGGACCACTCTGAAAATTTGTTGGTTATTATTTTTGCCGGTATAGCTTTTGAAACTTTTGTAGCTTACAGAGATTATCCTTTATACAAAGATAATTTTTTTCCAAAGTCAAATCATTATTATCAGTAAAAAACCACGACTCGTTAAATTGTAAAGTTAGCGCGATGCGCGAGTAA
>NC_042496.1:16616406-16624800 GCF_005508785.2 Acyrthosiphon pisum | reverse complement strand
GGGCCTCCCCTCCTCGCGCTATTCATGTTTTTTTTTACCTTCTTTTATCTAATTTACTTATTTTTTATCTAATAAAATAAAAAAAAATAAAAAAAAAAAAATAATAAATAATAATTTATATGTATATATATATATAATATAAACTATTTTTAAAATCCGTATTCTATGCACAAAATTTTTTTTGTGTTCAATAATCCATCCCCACTATACAGTATACACTCAATGATAAGGTACACATGATTCTGTATACGTTCTCTGGTTTTTAAGTATGCATTTTGAGTTTTGATTTGCATAATATTAATTTTACCGTTCCGGTACCCGGTAAAAATTGTGCATGCAACTTTCTAGAAATACCGGCGCATATTCCGTCCTCCGATACGATATTTGAGACCGTACCGGCATCATATCGCAGCAGTGTGCAAGCGCCCATTTAATCCCATGTGTATAACTTTTAACTGTACCGCACAAAGAATAACGTCATGTGTACCGTTCACCGGCCCGGTAATATCGTGTCAATGTGAACGATGCCATATAAAACTATGAGCGCAATTTTATCGTGACCGTCACCGTATTGGTACCGTACCGTTTACCGCCGCGGTGTGTGGGGACCTTAACACATAACTGCTATTTAATTCTGAGTGGAGCGATGAATCGTATTGATTTTATATTGTTATGAACTTATTTATGTTTTATCATTATCATTATTTTTGTTCGATATTCAGCTTTTGGAGCAGTATAAATGCTTTAATCTTCCACGTCGATTCCTGGTGGCATTTTTATAGATAGATTTGTATGTGATTTGTTATTTTTAATAATCTGCAGGAATAACTAAAAAATTGACAGAAAATCGGGAATATTTGCGCAAAACCAGTTTTTAAGAACAACAATTTAGTTGTTTTTTTTTGTAATTCAAAACAATTTTAGTTTGTGAGCAAAAAAGATCGACGGTTTAATACAAGGTTCTACATAAGTTTTCTCACAAAAATTAAAAATATATAGTGTGCATATTCACATTTTTTTAAAAGAGTTTGTCGGATATTTAAATAAAAATAACGAATTTTTCAAGTACTTCAGCCTGGTACTCCTCGTTTAAATATATTACTGATACTATTATGATAAATGAGTTTGCTCATTACAATTGTTTTACTATTCATATATCTTATGAGTTATTAGTATAAACTCATTTACCTATTGAATACACTACTAAAGTATATAACAACGGGTTGCTGTACTGCTGGAATTTTCTTTTGTCTGACAATGATAAATTTATAGACACAATGATGTTTCAGTTGTTGATAATATCTGTATACAGATGTTTCACAACCAGTAATATAGTAATTAATAACCACGCCAATATAATAGCTTGTTGATATTTATCTGTTCAAAGTGTTTTCAAACAGCTAATAAATGTAAGGGACCTATAATGTATTATAATTTATTTCAAATAAACAGTGTTTACAATTTATATCAATATTTGATTTATTTAGCTTTTGTTTATATTTTAATAGTGAATACAGTTGTACCTATTATACATTTCTGTATAATTTCAAGTTTATTCTTAAAAATATAAAGCAACGGGTAAATCGGAGTTATTGCTCAATCAGTTTATAATATTATGTAATATAGCAAAATATTTAAATGGTCTAGAATAAGAAAACAGACGTAAATAATATATTATATACCTATATATGAGGTATATATAAAAATATTAATATGTATAATGTATATATTTGACCTACCGCGGCTGCACTCGAGCACGACTTATGGTCGTAAGTACTTGTAATATAATCTAAACAGGTACACAAAATTGAAATTCTTATAATACGCTGTTCGATGGTCCGTATGTTGATCTGCTATAATACATTAAACTTCTCCAGTCTGCATAAAACGTTTAACATACCACTATGTAATATGTATACAGTATACACATTTAAATAAACACCATAGTTCATGTTGCATCTAGTAATTATAGCTGGTGTTTATTTGTTTGACCATTGTTTTCATTTTCAACAAGACGAACACGTCATATTATCTGCAGTGATCTTTTTACCTAACGAGACGGACGAACGTCGTAATAATCGTCATTGTAGTCATGGTCGTGTAATATACCCAATTATATTGCGTTATAGATAATAGGTATAAAATGGGTTAGCTTATAAAAGTCCGTAGGTACCTATAGCACCTAAGCATAAATATAAATTTAATATAAAAATCACTCACGCGTTTTTTTATCCATTCGGCTATTCGTACGTGATATGTACACGAACTATGGACGACCGTACTTAAAAATATAACGTGATAATAAGATACCAGATTTTTACATATTTTTACTGAGGCTATAGCAGTATATAATTTGGGTGAGGTTTCTCGACGTTTTATTTAACAAAAAATACACACGCAACATTTAATTTTGCATACAAATGTAGGTATATTATTTATACGTTACAGAATATTTTTATATATCATGTATAATGACATATTTTAGGAATATTTCTTCTATTTGAAAAATGAATAAAAAGGCACTTAAAAAAAAAAATAGTATTAGCAGCATTCGTCCGACACATGTTTTCTGTAGAACATCTAGAGATGTGCCTATATGCTATATTGTCATAAATTGTTTCAATTTCCTTGATTTTGTCAACATATTTGTTCAAGTAGGTTTTTTTTTAATTTGGTACAGCTTTTTTACAAATTTACCACGTTAAAAAGTTTATTTAAATTATTATTTTTGTAGTTCTATTATCCAAACTTTAAGTTGTATTAGTTGTAACACTTAAATCATAATAATATAACTAGTGATTTTTTTTTTGTAGTGGCATATTTAAAAGTTAAATAAAATTATGAAAATATTTTCCTATATTGTTACCGCAGAAAAATGTCTTATTTAACCATTTATTGGAACAACAAATCCGGTCTCTATTGATAATAAACGCCAAACGCGTCGGAACTCGGTAATATTGTAGGAGTAGGCTGTTCTGTGATTCCGCCGGAATGTTGATTTCACATTTACCTAAACGAGAGTATAGTTGGAGAATGGGGATATTATTATTTATTATTATACTATACCTTCAATGTACTTATCGATTACTGGAGTCTGGAATGCAAGTAACTGTATAAGTAACAAATACGGCATGTCGTGTTTGGTATGATGGTGATTCACAACGAAACAACGCCGACCAGTTTACTATAATTACGGTTGACTTAGACATCACCAAATTCTTATGGCATTGAAAATGGTATCTATTTACGATATAATACCAATTATAGGTAGGTATTCAAAAATATCTCGTTAATGTAAGGTTCATAATATTTTTTATTTTTAATTGTGTATAGCCGTAGGTATAGGTATATTAAATATTAATATTATTATATTATGCTCCTACTGCTTCTAGAAATTAGAAGCTGTACATACTAGAACGTTAGAGTCACTCTGGTCGTCGGTCGGCACACCGGCACACATTCGTACCTATGATTATACGTCATTATATTATAACTTAAAGGTCTATACACCTAAGATCTTAATATTATCGTATATGTTGCTTTCCTTTAGAATTTATTTTTGGAGAGGTACATACCATACTCGAATTAACTTTCAAGCTTTCAATTATTATTGTTTGCAAAATACATTTATTTAGTATTATAGAATATGAAAAAAACTAATGTCATCGTACCAAAAAATAATACACTATTTGGGAAACAAAGCTCTAAATTATAAGTTCATTTAATTTTGTATTAAATATATTTTTAATATTCACAATTTCAATAGTTTTAAAATTAAAAAAAAAATATATAGGTAACTAATAAATAATTGTTGTATTGCAATAATATTTTTATGAGGATCATACTAACACGAAATTCCTAACTAGGTAACTTATCATAATGTTATACATATTTATATAGAAGCTAGATTCTCATGTTGTATCATAATTAATTACCTATTTTATCTACTTTAAATAGATTCTCTATACTCAATCACAGCCTTTAACTATTGAAAAAATGTTACTTATATACCTATTTTTTAAATTTATGTAATAGTTGTTAACGCTTTATAACAATAATATAAATAAAATAATATTATTATTGAACACAGAACAAAGATTGCCAAATTTCGAACATAATGTATTTAAAAAATACACGTATTTATTGTATTTGAAAAATTACAATAATAAAAACAAACATAATGACTACAAATGAATAAATTCTATTATTTTAAGTCATAACTCATAAGACTCCATAAATTGACCTCGAAAGCTCATTTTATTTAACGATTGTTGAGTTGTTTGAAAACAAAATTAACAATGGTAGGTATCATCTGAAAATTGAAAACGAACACAATAAGAGACCAATGTATATAATTATTAATCATTAATATGTTATAATAATAAAACTTTTGTTTAATTTTTATTGTAAGTACCTAGGTACTTAATAATATGTTGTTCATTTTTCTATTTTTTTTTTTTTTTAAATAAAATTGTCTCTGTGAGCATAATTTTTAAACGCGTAACAGATAATATCAAATATTATTATATGAGCTGGGAAATGTGCCAGAAACGCGAGAGATCGTGTGCAGTAGGTAAACCTACACCGCAACGGTCCACATCCGTTTCCACCCGACCTGGAGTAAAAATATCGGTACGATCGATGGAAATCGATATAATAATAACAACAATAATTATAGTAATAATAATCATAATCGTAGTGTATAATACTCGTTGATCGAGTGCAAATCCGGAGTTTTGAAACTTCAAAAACTATTGACGGCGGCACGGTGTGCGCACTGCGCGCAACAGTGATTAACGTCTGTTGCAGCGCGCGATACGGACCAACGCGGTTAATGAAACGCTCGAGGATTGCAAAATTCGATGGATTAATATTTTCATAGAAGTCTCTTGATTAAAACTATTAAACTGCGAGGAATGCAAGTAAAATCGCACACGGATGATATACGTAACGTAATATTATTTTTATGAAATCGTAGCCAACGAAAATATTTTTTATGTACTTACGTTTATTATTTTATGAGCATTGCATAGGTATTATAACTTATATCGGTGGAAAGTCGAATACATATTATATGTTAAAAATATAGGTATTCGTCAAACATATATTTGACGTATTTAACAAAACAATGTGATAAGAATTTTTTTTTTATCAGAAAACTCGTTTTTCTTGTGCTGCAATGTTGTTCTCAAATCTAAAAACATCATCCGTTACTGCGCATCTGCAACAATGACCCATATCCGATTACAGCTACAACACTGCTGCGGCATCTCACTTTTTAGTTTTATTACAGCAGAATGACGTTATATATTACTGTGATAATTGTCATAGTTTGGAATTATTAAAGGTATTTTCTTAATCTCAAACATCAAGTTTTTTTCTTTATCCAGATAGGTATAGGTATTCAATATTATATTATTTGTGTGATGTATTTTGAATTGGTATTTTCGTACAGATAGGTAATGAAATGATGTAATAACGATAATATTACATTATTATGTAATTAAGATGCGTTCGACATTTCAATCCAATACTACAATCTTCGTAACGACATGCAATGATAAAATCCACATAACATAACACTAACACATTCATAATAATATAGTAATCCTGCGAGGCTAGCTGCGATGATTACTGGTTGGCATATCGACATACATAATATTATTATACCGATAGATTTCATCCTTAAGGTACAGGTAATTTCTAAAAAAAACTGTTTTTGAATATGTTTTTAAAATATAAACAAACTTACACACGTATATAATAACGGTAGGTATCTCATTTAATCATGCCATTGCATAATAATATTTCTCAACTGCTTGCGGTTTTTAGACGGAAATCAGATTTGTGAAAAAGTCAATCGCTCCTTTATCCTATAAATATCATTAAAAACATGCAGCCATAACACAATGATGTTCATATATATTTCAAGAATATAATTAATAGATTAATTGAATTACCGTTTTAGAAAAAAAGAATAATATAGGTACTTATTATGTTTTGTTTACACTTTGAATGAATAAAAACGATTTAATTGTCCATTGTTGGGCATTAAACCAACAATTTACAAAACGTAGGGAGGTGATCTATTCGTATATCTATATACTCATTTTATGTACTACTGAAAAAAATCTGAAAATTCGCACAGATCATACGATGGATTTGAAAATTGTTTTTATGGACTTTCCAATATTATAATAGAAATTGAATAAGACCAGTTTCGAACAAGTGAATCAAGAAAAATGATGGGCTACGGGAAGTTGTTCTTCTTTATTTTTGTTTTATACCAACTTGAAAATAATGGCTTTCGAATTTGAAAGCCTAACTTGCAAATGTTTGGTACCTAATTATTTGATGAATGTAGCAAATACCTACGCATTGGTTCGATTGATTTGAGAGAAAGTGGTTGGGTCAACTTCACTATCATCAATAACTAATTAGGTAACTACTCATTCGAAATTCAATCTAAATGCATTTTTAAGTAGGTACTCCAAAAAATATTCTGCTTGGATATACAAAATTAAAATTTATTTTGTCTTAAAAAAATAAAAAAATAAAATAAAAAGATGTGTAGCAATTAAAAATATTAAAAATAAACTTTTTTCAAATAGTTTGTGTTTCAATGACATTACAATATGTAAATATAATATTTTCAATACATTTTAACATTTCCAAATAATGAGTATAATATAGCCACTTAAATGGATCATCTTTTGTAGAATATGTGGTTACCTATAGGCTATATTGTACACATGAATATTCACCTAACCTACCTATATTATTAGAATACGGTAGTTTCGTCTTTTATCAAATACAAATAGAGTTTAAACATAAAGTTAACTATTATATTTTTTATAGGTTTTAATCACTATAATTTGTCAAGATAAATTTAATATTCTTATATACAAAACACTATACTCTTAACTGTACATATTTATTTACATTTAGATTTACCTACTGAGAATGTAAAACATCTTCATGAGAAAAATGTATAAATATTTAAATTATAAAAAAAATAAAAATAATTTAAACTCAATAATCATACACGTACAAGTGTACAACACACAGTTAGTCCCTGCAAGTCTGTTAAAATAAAATGGAAAATGCATTAGTGAAATATTTACAAAACATATTATAGCATATTAGGGTTTAAGATCATACAATCACTACTGAAATACGTAACAACTAACAATATTTTAAAATTGTAGATCAACTCAAACTCATTGTCATTTTTACAATTTCACCCAATTTAACGCAAACTACCAATAATGCATTGTACCTACAGGCTATAATGCTCAATAGTTACTTAACATAATGCACGTATCTACAAAATTGTATTTTACATAATGAGGAAATATAATAATTTCTTTATCGTTTAAATGCAGGTATACCTACCTAATAATGTAAGATTAAACAAAAATCACACGACAGCAAATTTAACCTCGATTATTGTTTTTTATATTACAAGCAGAGATAGGATGTTAATGACTTTTGCATTTTTTTTCTTTAATTCTTTACAATGCTAACCAAGCTTCAAATGCTTTTCATGCTTTATTTATTCAGAATAATATTTGAATTTTATTTAGCATTTTTTTTTTTTGCATTTTAGGTAATTTTTAGCTATTAATCTGTTATTATATTTTTAACATAATTTATACATTTTTATGACAATATGCATATTATGAATTTTGTATTATGTAATTTTTTGTAATGCTTGTACATTGTGGGTTATTGTTCTTGCATTTTAAATTTAAAAAAAAAATTTAAATCTATAAATATTTGTATTATTATTGAAGGTTTTCAACAACACATTAGTCTAGATTAGATTGTGGAATTCAACGAAAACTGAATTAAGTGAAACAAAACAATCAAGTTCTATAATTTCCTAACCCAACCAATAATACGGGTTAATTGTAATTTAATTGAATGCTATATGCAGAGGCGGACTTACCATTTTTCCGCCCCTAGGCATTACAACACTAGCGCCCCGTACATTGGTGTGCTCCAGGGGGGGGGGAGTAATGTTCCATGAACTAAAACAAAACTATAAAAATTGTATTTAGGTATTTTTATACCAACGAAACAAATAAATATTAATACAATTTTGCATAGGTACATTTGTACACTTGTACAATAATTAAATAATTTTGCGTTTTGATTTATATGAGCACTCTAGTATCTATAATCGTAATTAATTAGCAATTTTCTGAGCAGTATGCAGTATGCACTATACAGGAGACGGGCGACAGTGCCAGTGTCGCGCGTCGTCGCAATATTTATTATTATTAATTACTTTATCAAGAAACCTAATTTCCAGAATTAATTCCAGTATTCTAATATTGTGGTGCCGGGTGTGGGGTGAGGCGGGTCATTCCACTATAGCACTGTGCGAGC
>NC_042496.1:16564378-16616085 GCF_005508785.2 Acyrthosiphon pisum | reverse complement strand
TAAAAATTAACTAAAAAATTGCGCCCCAAAAAATATTGCGCCCTAGGCCAGTGCCTTGGTGGCCTATGGGTAAATCCGCCCCTGGCTATATGTGAAACTTTATTAGCCACTAATATGCCGCTTACTAAATTTAATAAGATATTAAGGCTTTTATATTTTTTTTAACAAAATATAAAATGTATGTTGAAAAATGCTATTTTAATACAATATAAAGTATAAGACGTATCTTACATACGTGATAAAATATTTAGGTTAGTATAGATTTAATATATTATACCTACACAAATATATGATATACAATAATAATTATTAATAACTACTTTAAAATTAAAAATAGTCCAATTATTTAAAATAATTTTTTTAAATTTATTGTTTAGAGCTCTTGTTATATGTTTGAATTTTTGTGTTTTTCAGGTTATCAATATTCTATCTCTATATATAAGTTATAGCATATATTATAATATACAAAACAAAAATATAAGATAAATAATTTGATTACTTTTGTAATCCTATAGCAGTTTTTGTATACTTGTTATTGTTATAAAATAATACGAAATTAAAATCTTTTAGATAACAGAATAATACAATATTTTATTAAAATGTATTGTTCATTGTACAAATATGTGCCTTGCGCCTATACCTACATATATACAAATTATCTCGTCAATCGAGGAAAAATTAGAATCGATTTTTTTACATTTCACTCAATTTGAAAACCAGAAGCGAAAAAAAGGTTTATGAAAATTGGTCTCATGATGATTACTATAACGACTCGGGCATCGATTCTCGGAAGCAAATAATAATAATAATAATAGTAGGTAATAATTTGAACTCTATATTTTAGGCATAGGTAGGTATAGAAATCGACCATCAATAATCAACCGGTGCTTACTGCGCGTATCGCAGTGCAGTCCAGGGTTCCTATATTATAATACTAATATTATGATACATATTTTTATTATGCACGACAGTGAATATTGCGCATGGAAACGAAAACGAGTTTATGCTATTTCCTGACCGTTTTTTTTTTTTTTTTTATTATTTACTTTTACGGAATCAAAATACCCAAGACGCACAACTCGACTGTCGTTGCAGTATAATAACATCAGGGCTACCGCTACGTCACTGGGAGACCACAAGAACAGCTCCGAGCGTGTCCTCTTGACGAATATGGAGGGGACGTCGAGATGAACACGTTAACGATGACTGAGGCCGTCGCCCAAGTTACCTGGTTAGGTAGCTATAATGATGTAGTCTCCTCGTGCGTGCGACTGGCGCAGGTTCACTCGCTAGGTAAAATATTGTTATTATTTTTCGTGTGAAACAGTGCGTTGGCGCGTCTATATATTATCACATTGCATTTGGCGGGCTCGTTCGATGTTTGCGCGTTTCGCGTCGTTAGTCGTAACACATTAATATATTATCGTAAACGTTGTTATATTGTTGAAGGTACGCACGACGTTTGACCATTGACATGTAACATAATATACGACGGTCGACAATATGAAAGCTGACGTGAGTAAAACTTAATTAAATGTAATATGTAAAAATGTATAACAAATTACAGTCAACAAGGTCCAAAATATGTATTATCTGGACATAATATTAATAATATATTTATATTTAAAATCCAATGAATAATATTTTATTTATAAATTATTATAAATATATTACCAACCTGTTTGCACGTTAGGTGCCCATGGCAAGATTTAGTGAGAGTTTTAAGGAGCAGAAATTTTAACTGACTCGGCAAATTGCACACGTTTTCCTAATAATAAAGTAAACTAAACATAAATAAAAAAATGATTTTTTTTTTTTTGTTAATTGAAAAAAAGTAAATAAATAAAATATATCAAAAGTATTATAAAGTAATATATTTGAGTAATCAAAAAAGTGTTCAAAGGGGGGTCATTTAATTCTGTCATGAAGAAAGTCTGTAGGTATATGTGGGTACAGACCTACAAGCAAGGCTGGGCAAGTTAACGATTTTTTTTTTAAATCGCTAAGTTATGTTGTTTTAAAATAATTAAGTTAAGTTAAGTTAAAAGTTACTCGTATTTTTTTTCGTTAACTCATTAAGTTAAAAGTTAACTTTGAAAAAAAATTAACTTAACTTAGTATAAAATTAAAATTTGCTAATTTGCAAAAATAAAATATTCCAGACACATAATATGGTTTATTAGATAGTTTTTCGTTACGTTCAAGAAAATTACTGGGGAAATTTAAAATGATACATAAAAGTAAAAACACATTCAAAAATTCGCATTATTCTTCGGATGAAAATTAACTTAATTTAGATATTTTTGAAATAAAATTAACTTGAAGTTTACACGTTAAGCTTGAAAAAAGTAACTTATTTAGATAATTGTTAATAAGAAAAAAATAGTATCGAGTTAATTAACTTAATTTTAACTTGTAACTCGTTAATTCCCAGCCTACAAATACCAATGTTATATCTAAAATCCGTATAGTTGCCAACACCATGTTGGAAATAGGTACTATATCAAAATAATATAGGTAGCATTTATATTATCTCAACTGAATTTGAACGACTATAGACGCTTTCTTTTGTCTATGAAAATTCAACTACCTATAAAAATATATATACACGGTATTATAAATTTGGTAAAATCGATTATATCATATGTAGATGTAACATTATAAATTAAGTATAATTTACATGATAGGTATTTTCAATATGAACGTTTCATGTTTATACATATTGAACTAAATATTTTCACTTTTGGAGGTCACGGGCAGACAGGTATAATATTATAATTGTACGTAGGTAGGTACACGCCGAATAAGACAAAGTTCCTTTAATAAGAATAATAATTTTTCTACATATACGAAATAAAATTAAAAGACGTAAAAAAAGTAGTGAAAAATGCCGCAATTTTCTCGTAAGTGTATAAATTCGTTGTCATATTAATATGTGTTGTCCGCGCATTATCGTTGACATTTTAATGAAACTGTTCTACAGACTTCACAACTCAATTATTTAAATTTTTTTTATATATACTTACATGCATTAAAAAAAGGCTTATTATTTTTATTTAGTATTGATGCATAAATATAATATAATGTTTAATAATAATAAAGTTAATACCTATTATACTATACTTATAAGTTATAAGTTAAGTATCCAAGTATCTTTGTATTACAAAATTATACTAAAATGGTATAATATGATGAAGTAAATAAAATGGCAACATGGGTGATCATATTATTTTTATATCGTAATTATTATTCATTGATTATCGAACTTTTATTCCGCTTATAATAATAATTATAACTTATAAGGTCATTTACAGATGACGGTTAAGTATTTTTATTAAACAACTACACTCAACTGCAGTTAACTATTTATAATTTTAAATACATTTTTATAGGAACTATTAAGACAACACGTACCTTCATATTCATTGACTTAATACATTTTAAAATATCTAGCCTATTGTTGTTAAGTACAATTTACAAATGCCTTTAATCTTGTTATCTTGAACTGAAATTAAAATGGAATTTAGAATATTTCAAGTTACATACATTCCAAGACGAACAAAAATAATTGTTATATTATAACCTTATATTGTGTATAACCTTATTGTTATAAACCTCCCTTTATTATGTTTTTAATAACAATTTGTTTTTATATCATTGAATCAGTAGGACTCATGCAAGTTGTATATAAACAGGAATAAAATAAGAAAATATTTGGGTAATTATAGGTATGAATCGACTAGAGGTTTTTAAATAATACAAATAATATAGTCTTTTTTTGTGTTTCCTACTTATAATGATCTATTTTTACAAATGTTAATTATAGATAAGTGCAAATAACTGGGTAACATAAGTGAAAAAAAAAATAATGAATAACATAGATGGTAAAATATGCATAATATTTGCAAACAATGAAAAATGTGAAATTATTTGTCAATAAAATCTTTTTAAAATTATACGAATTCTGACTATTGAAAATTAAATGACGTGAGCTATTGTAGCCCGAATATGGTAGGAAAGAATTGGAGCTAGGTATAGTTGAAATTACAAAAACTAAATTTTAAAAGTGTATTCTGAAATGTCAGAAAGTAGTTATCATATTTATATTTATTCATATTTTAAAAAAATTATTAGGCATAACCATTTTAAGGTTTAAAAACATATACAATTTTTTGGTAAATGGTAATGTTCTTTATATTATTTATATTTAATTAATAAATTCTTGTCACTGAATTATCAGAAAAAGATGTTGCTATGTAATATATTTTTCATAATTTTAAGTCAGCTATATATCTTGTTCTACGATCTATATTATAATATTGTAAGTACTTACTTTTAAATTTTAATATCTAATTTATGAATCACAAAAATACATGATGTATAATATTGCTAACTTTCTATGGCCACATCAGGATTTGATTACATCCTAATTTAAATTAATTGATAATTTTCTAATAACAGATTCTTTAATTTGATTTAAATTTCTGTTTATGAAAAATTGTTTTTCGTAACAGTTGTTTTATAAACCACCATCACATTAAATATTAATAAATTCAGAATAAAACGTGACTTCTATGTAGTATAATATAATATATATATGAAGACAGCCATATAGGAGTTGGAAATATACCTAATGCTAGAAGGCTCATTATAGGTCTCTATTCATATGGGGTTAGTTAAATATAGGTAATTGGTTTTGGATTAATTTGTAATTATAGATAATTGAATACGAACCTACTCTAAATCCTTTTCAGAATTAAATTAAACCACGGACCCAAAAATTTTTCATTCTTTATTATACCCTCGAATAGCGATCAATATTTATCTCTGAATACCTATCTATACTAATAACATGGTTAATGTTGTTTTTCCAAGCCCGATTGAAGTCTTTTGTTTTTCTAGCAACATATTTAACATTTTTTTTATAATAATTAAATAAAGGTAAAAATATGAATTCCAAGGAATAAATCGTGTGTATGGTCAACGAAATTCTGACGTTATAGACACGAAATAGACACAAATCAGACACGTAGTTGTATATAATATGTTCAATTCACATACATACATACATAGATACATACATACATACATACATACATACATACATACATACCTACATACATACATATATACGAAATACCTATGTTAAATAATAATACATAGATTTTAAAACAAGGAATAAACATTCACTCAATGCTAATAATTCAACATTTCAATCATTCACATTATTATTCAGCCATTCACAGCCACAAAACATTTTGTGGCTCGTTGTATTGTATTAGGTACTTTAAGTTTTCAATATTGATCTCAGTTCTTTGTACTAAAAGTCTGAATTGAAAATAATATTCATCTTTTATAATGTGCGCAGATGACAAGTACGTTTTAAAATGTGTTCAAAAATCATACTGTCCTTCGGAACATTTTAAATTTTAATGTTTCAAAGCAGCCTGAGACGTGAAAGCGTAATATCAATTTTAAACAGTTTATTTGTTTTTGTTTTTGTTTTGTTTATTTTTTAGTTAAAAATTATTAACACAGCAGTCACCGCCATACGTGTGGAAATTCCTTCTCTTATTTTATTTTATTTGTTGTTTTTATTCTAATTATACATTGAGTAAATCGTAAATGCAATGCAATTAGTTCGGGTTTTGGACACCTTCATTGAACCACGACCTGCGTCTACCGGGGACGTCAAGGATTTACTTTCGGTGCACAGCAGCTTCCAAGCGATAACCTGATGGTGACCCTTAACCGAATCCAAATTTAATTAACCTTTTGCATGGCAAAATAACTTAATATGTATAAAATTAAGTAAGGACGTTATCTACTCAATGTATTAACGTTTATTGCACTACTGTTTTAATCGCAATTATTCGTAAATTACGGTCTGATATTTAAATCCATCAAGCATTCATTTCAGGGTTTATCCAGAATTTGTATTACCATCGCTCTGTAATAACACACCGTATGTAGATTATTAAAAGTAAAATTTAGCAACCTAATTAACATTGTGTAATGTATGATAATATAAATATGTTTTAATTTTTTTTTAATTTAATATTTTAAATAGTTTTTGTAACCTATTTTTTTAAATTATTCAAATCAATTTTAAATAATTTTAGAAAAAAGTATAAGACTATGAAAAATATTAAATACAAACAAGTATGAAAAAATTAAACATGGAGAACTAAGCAATTCTGTATGAAGCATATAATATTATATGATAGGTGCGGTACCTACAAAACCTAAAAGAAGAATGACGCTGATAATTGTATAATAATAAATAACTATGGTAGATATTATATAGATATATCTTATAAAATCTTATAAAAGTTTTTATAAGTGTAATTTTTTTTAATTTTACATAAATACAGACCTAACATATAAATAAGCTAAGATGGGCCAGCAAATGTAAAAAAATAAATATTTATTACTTAATATTAATCATTAAAATATTAAAATATATAATATTTTAAATACATATATCGATACACTATGAACCATAGTACGTATTTAAAACATTCATCGGGATCAGAAAGCAAACTGGAAGTTAAAAAACTAACTTAACTATGTACTATATAGTTTAAATATATGTAAGTTAAAATTAGTTGCTGATAAGTCATAATTATTCGTACAATATACCTACCTAATAATTTTTATTAAATGATTTACTTAACTAAATCGTAGGCACAGGTGTTGAATTAATAATAATAATTTACTAGGTATTATTAATTAATAATATTGGTAAATAAATATTACAGTGATCTATTAAAATGCATCTACCTATATAGACATACAATAGTACTTGATGTAATCAATCTAATTCTATATTTTTATATAGTCATTACTCATTACATTTTGTATTGTAATTTGTTGTTATTTCAATTTTAAAATAACATATCTACGCATTCAGTTTCTTCCCTCATACAACATGCTAAAATAAAATTACTCATAAACCTCATTAATTAAGCTTATTATACAAACATTTTAAATTTTTAATCTTTTAATTAAAAAAATAAAATAAAAACATATTAAATCGATGAAATGTGTATTGACAAATGCAAAACATAATATTGATTTTATTTTAGTAAGCCCGACGTAAATCCGTTACGAATTGTGTATCATTAACATTTATCGTTAATATTTTTTATATGCTAACACTGAGGTTGACTGTTGATGCAAAAATTATATACTCATTCCTCGGCCTTAGACGATTAGAACACGTGACTGTCTAACCGCTGAATACAAAGTGAAAACACGTTGGTGAAGACGAAAATCGTTTCCACTTGTTTTTGAGTACCTACCTACATCGCTATTATGCTTTCACGAAGTAATTTAAAAAATGGAAATTTCGCTTAAATTATTCGATAATTTTTGTAACAATAATCTTACATAGTCTTTTCTTAACCATAGCTCATATTTTCAAAAATTGCAAAAACAATTTATTTTTAATACACTTAGCTGTAACTTACTGGTACACAGACTCCGTAGCTACGATACGTAAATGATGATTAGTATTTGGTGGGAAATTGTTTTCGTGGAAATTATTGCAAGCTGAGAGCTATTAACATTGTGAAATGTTATAACTTATAGTAATATTATACTATTATAATTTGGTAGGTACCTATACATACTTTGTCTGGTGCGTGACATAGTTTTATCAGCTTATATATCAATATCACTACATTAGTCAGCTTAGGTTAGGCTATATATATTATATATTATACATGAATACCAATTATTACAAAATATCCTGCAGTAAAACTATTATTCATTATTGAGCCTACAGGAACCGTTTTAGGACTTAATGATTCAACAAAACGTGTATGCACTATTTTAAGATGACAATGTCTTAAGATTTTCCTACAGATAATTGTTGCAAACGATGTAAAGATTGCTACATTGTTTCTAAGTGTAGTGTTGTGATAGTGCATAGTATGTATTTTAATAATATGGTAAACAATATAAACTATAAAGTAAGCATAAGCTCATAAGGCTATTAAATAATTTGAGAAACGTGTAATGTTGTTTTCTTTTTAGTTGGTAGTTTATATTATTTAAATAATTTAAATTCATTACGAAATCCCGGCAATGTGTAATATTGTACAAACGAAATTGTATATTATATTTTTATTTTTATATTGCGTATTACAATAATTTGAAATAATAATTATTAAAATTGTCAAAATACAATAAAAACAAAAACAAACATTTCAAAATATTTTTAGTTTCAGAATCAGTTCTAAAAATCCAACAAAATGTATGCATATTACCTTATAAAGGGTTGTGTTTTTTGTGACAATAGCTCATAAGCAGGGGTGCCCCCAGAAAATCAGCTCAGTGAGTGCTAAATTAAATTTTGTGTTGTACATACATAGGTAGGCATATATTTACATTATTATACACTGATATTTTTGTTCATTAAAAATTCCCAGTGGGTGCCCCTGCTCATAAGGTTAAATTTAAATAACAATTTATAAGTTTAAGCTATAGCGATTACTGGACCAATATAATGTGTAAGCAACAAAACACCTATATGCTTCTCATATATAAGACATGTCATAGAATGAAAAAATGGTAAAGAATTACATTGCACTATTAAAATATTTCATAGAATAGGTATTATCATTGTTTTGAATCAAAAACATGAGTGATTACTCATACAGACAGATTCGATTAGCTCGTGATTTCAGTCAAACGAATTTCTGATGAATGGGAATCGAGTACCGACGTACAATAGGTGCTTGTTAATTAATACCTTTATTATTTATTATAATCAATAGTCATGAACCGTAAATAGGTTCTTCTATTGTATCGATTGTTTTTACAGTTTTGAACGCTCTGCATTGTACCATCTATAACTATATAAACTCATAACTAGTATTTTGAGTTGACAAAGTACATAGGTTAGGTGCCTATCTAGTTTAAACATCGTCATTCGACAGGATATCAGCGCACTATTAACTGTTTTCTAGCTCCGATCCACGTGCAAAATGGACAATTTGCGTTTAGCAGAACCAACTGTTGTTAGCTTTGGAATGAATGAGACCTACGTGAAATTTAAAGAACATCGTCTAATTATCTGCAGTGGCGTAGCGAATCATGTTTTTCAGAAGCAATTGCTTCTGGTTTCTAGGGGGTGGTGGTGGGTCATAATCTCATAAAGCCCACATACACGGTCAGTCTTTGAACTTTATTTTGGGTGCTACCCCATCCACCTATTTGAGCATATGAGTATCGTATACATCAGTTGGAGTAGGGTGGGGTAGGTCATAAATAATTTGTTCGCTTCCATATGATTTAAAGTTCGCTACGCCACTGATTATCTGTGTTTGTAAGCTAGCTTTTTGCGATATTTAAATTTTATACAAGTCATGGGTATGAAATACATAAGACAATTATTTAAAAACGCTCATAATATTATTTCGCTTTGAAATTGAAAATATTGTAAAAATTCCAACGTACACACTCATACAATGTTCTAATAGGTTAATACTTAAGCTAACAACACAAGGTTAGTAATGTTCTGCTGAACGAAAATTTGATATGTTGCGCGTGGGTCAGAAAGAGAAAACAAATGGTGCGCAGACATCCTAATCACTTTTACCTTCGAGAATATGTACACGATAAAAATCAATATCAAACCTATTTCAACGGATAGAGGATAACTATTTTGGTCAACACGTTAAGTAAAATTACACGTTTCTAAGAAATGTCTTGAAAAATGAAATTAATATAGGTAGCTAGTCTAATGCTATAGTTATATCGCATTTAAAACATAATGATAATAACAATAAGTCAAATGTAAAATTGACAGCATATTATTATGCTGTTTTATATATTTTTACTGTGGAGTCGTAATTTAATAATGAGCAGACTTTTCCGTTTTCGTAATCGTGTGAATTTCAAGTTTTTTTATAGAAAAATGAACACATTTACAAATTCAATTTTTTAATCTGTACAGAGGATCTATTTTATTATATAAAGTATATTAAACATTATTTAATTTGCCTATTAGCTACCACTTAATATACTTGGCCAAAAATACTTCCTTTAAAAATGCGAGTATTAACTATCATAATTGGTTAAATTTTCGATGGTTAAATGTGTTTTTTTTGTTTCGAAAGATGTATCTAAATTATTTTTAAACCATGTAACATACCTAAATACATCGTGCCGACATATTTTCAAGTACAAATACATCATTATAACTGCAAAACGGATTTATTATAGCGTCTATATACAAGGAAGTTGGAAATTGTTTTGTTTGTGCAATTTGAACGGTGCAGCTAGGTACCTACTTCTTTTAATTTACTGTCAAGAATCTTTATTGTAAAGATTCATTTAAACACCATTAGGTTGCAATTTTTGATAACTTTATAAGAACTCTGTAATTAAAGTGTTGGTTTTGATTTTTAAGTTCTCAGGCTGCTGCCTGATTTGAATGATTTCTATGAATAACATTAAATAATATGAAAACCTTGTATACATACCTACTCAGTATCAGTACATGTACAACGAAAGTTTGCCTGAAAATCAACGTGTTGCACTGTCATTAATTATTTATTTTATTATTTATTAGCCTCGAATAGTTTTTGTCCCGATTTGTTAATGTAATCAAGACTCAATCGTAGTTATACCTAAACTTTAACGTATACAAGTGTTTACCCACATTGAATACTATAGTCTATAAAAACATATACGCGAAAAATAATTATGCTTGTCGGTTAAACTTATTTTTAACTGTTAAGTGTGCATGGCTATAATACTGCATGGCTATTATACTGGTCATTGCTTATGCGGTTCAAACAGAAGAGTACAACCTGCAGGTCCAAGTCCAAGTTTATTAGACCATACACAAGACACAACGCTTTCACTAGGATTAAATAAAATAAGGATTACGTACAAAAAGAAAAACTTGGCGAAACATAAAAAATATTGCATTAAAAATATGCACAAGACCTTGGAAATACATTTTATATTTGAATACGGCTGTAAACATAAAGGAATAACGTGTGTATATCGTGTGAACTGTGATTTAATAATAAACATTATACAAGTTCTATACACGTTTTTGCCTACAAGTAGGTAGTTTATAATACGTATAGATATCTATGTCATAATACAATTTAAAAATATATGCATATTACTTAGCATGAATACTTTTAATTTAAAATTTCGTGATTGTTAAATTGTTCTTTTGATAAATTGGAAACTGATATGATAAAGATTTCAAAATAAAAATTACGACCACCTGTATATGGCTGTAACTATAATACAATAATATTTGTACGTCCACGTTGTGATCATATTAGTGATTAATTAATAAGTACTCATCCATAACGACTTTTTAAAAATATTTTAAGAACTACACACGATCATGAAAAGAATTTTAATTAAAACATTGATTGATAATAATTTATATTATATACAAATAGCTTAATAGGTAACAAGAATTTCATAAATTATAATATGTATAACCGTCATTAGCACAACTAGTTTTAAAAAAAGTGGGGCTTAACTGCTTAAGGCGAGATCAAAGAAATGATAGCCAAAACGAGATATTTATATACGTATGTAATTTAAATACCTCTAATGAGTCTAATACCTATAGGGCAAAAGTCAAAAAACTAAACTTTATTAAATTTATAAATATAAACTAATAGGTATATGATATAGACTAGATATTTAAATTAAATACTGTATTTTCGGCTGATTGGATGCTTGTATAAATATTATTTGTAAATAGTTCTTGTGGTCGGATGCGTGAATTAGAACAAGAAAAAATAGTTCTGGTCTAGTGGTCTATACTGTAAGTAATTTTAAAATAAAATAAGCAATATTCCTAGATGAAATACAGTATAAACAGATACCATTAATTATTATCAATAATGTACTTAACTACCTTAATATTTGGAGTTTAGATACATTAGGTAAGTAGGTAGTTGTTGGTTTTCCGTGTCAATAGTATTATTGTATACATATTTAATATTATATTCGTAGGTAGGTGGTACTCGTAATATTGGTATATAAACTATAAGTTTTAACATGCATTTGTCTACGAAAATAAATACAAATTTTAGTTTGATCTTTAAATGATTCATGAAGGGAGAAATAATATTAATAAATTATAATAGTATAATATCCATGATCAATACTATTGTTCATAAGTATTCGTACAAATAAGTTGTAAAACGAACTATTTCTTATTCACCAACATCTATCTCCGCGGCTGTTATTGATGTCGATATCATGTCATTTACCCACAATATATACCTACCATGATCATAGATATGACGTGTTACATTTTTTTGCGGGATATGTTGACCCACGCAAAAATATCGTCTAGAAAGCTATATGGCACGTGAGAAAAATATTAAGCCACCATTAAAATAATATCCTCTAGAAGTGACTGAATAGTGCCTTACAAATTCATAAAACCTTAAATTGCGACTGTTTAACTTTGTTCCCACAGTTATTATGCTAGGTAGGTACTTGCAAACGACCCGAAGAACGTTTTGGATGATAATTTGACATCATTGGCTTTAACCGTTCGCGATGACGTCATAACATATCTCTCTAACTGTGGTTTGATAACAATAAAAATAATAATAAAAAGAGGAAGTTTAAAAACTAACAATATTTTAAGTGCACAATTTAAAAACATTTATTTTATGTAGTGCATAATGATAATATATAAATATGTATTTAAATTGTATTCTATTTACGATTACAAATTGCAGAAAAGTTACCTATAGGTATACATTTTAATATTTTATATTCAATATAATTTTACGATACACCAATGTTTGATTGCTGAAACTTTTTATAATATTTGTCTATGCAAACGACACGATTCGTCATGAGGACACTTATAAAGAGCGGCTATAGGTGTCGGTGAAATCTATGATACTTAGGTACTTATTTTTTTTTAACAGACGTTACGGTGTGATATATTATTGTTTGTTTTAGATACCAACACTCGCATAAATGCACATATGCATATTAATTCAATTTCTATAACAAGTAAATCGTTACGATAATGTGACTTGAACGTTTTACAGGACCGGGGCCGTATATATTATACTATATAACTATTTTGTTATACAACTCTAAGGAAATTCCCAAACGTACATGGTATATTATTGTGATGATATTCGTAATGATACAAATAATTTTCTCGTTTTGCAGACTTGCAGTAAAAAAAAATACTTTTACCATTAAAATCATCATAACCGGCTTGTCACCACCATAATATTATGATCTACGAGTGCTTCTGCAGGCGGTCGGCATATAACTTATACATCATTTTAACTAAAATTAGTTTCTCATCAATGTAATTATATCATAATATATTTTAACAGTAACTACATTTTACAACGAACTAACGTGTGACAACAATTCTACACCGACAAATAAAACTGACAATTCTATATCGTTCCTATAGAGTATTATGCCAGTCCTAATGTATAATACATATGCGAATCACCTTTCATTATTACTTTATTTTTTCGTTAAATACGTTTGTCTCCTTTCTCCGCGTGCATACACATTATGCAAGTGATGCAACAAAAATAATATTTTATCGCCAACGTTTAAATGACACATAAGAATTCCACATAGTTATTATGAAGTAATTAAGGAGCGTGCAGACATTTTATCCTTCGTTGAATCTTACGTTTATTCTTTTGCTGAAGTCTTAGTTTCATGTGATTTCATCACGCTTTTGGGAAGGTTTTATTAGGGACTCTATTATTATATTATTTTTTTTTATATTGTATATTTTTGAATAATAGATCAATGAATGAAATACTGATTTGAAAATAATTTTCTTAGCAGAACAGTGTATGTAGTACTATGTACGTATAATAAAATGGTTTTTTATTTTGTGTTTGTACAGATTGGAAAACATTTTATTATCGCAATATTCATTTTGTTTGAGACGTGGACCACTGCTATCGACATTCCTTATGAAGATCTTAGCAACCCATATAAGTAAGTAACTATTTTTTTTTTAAGGATAGTAAATTTAAACAGTACCTAATTAACGTGTAGTTTAGATATGAATGACGAACAGCAATATTTATTTATGATTTTTTAATCGTAATTTATTTAGTGTTGAGTTTTGAACTCTTAAACATAATATTTACGTAATATAGTGAGAACACAATATGAAATAATTAATATATATCAGTGTTTACTGTTTTAGTATGTTTTTTGATAAAAATATTTATTTATAACTGTTAGTTATTTTAATCAAATCCTATAGTGTTAAGTAAGTCATATCTATTTTAATAAAATTATGTAAGCAGACCTCAAAGACAAGTGTAATTTTTGTCAATGCAATTTGTATACAAATATTAATTTTATTGTTGGAATTCTAGAACAATGGTAATAATATTTATTTGCACATCAAATCTAATTTATCGTAACTTCACGTAGAGTATAATAACATTGTTATTAATGTAATAAACACATAAATCTTATTAAAAAAAAAAAAATGTTTTATTTTATTGTTACTTAATTTTTAATGTAATAGGTACTACTTATGATATAACCTAGTGACTAATGGAAAAATAATTAATACTAAATATTTATAAGTGTTATACCTATGAAAGGATTTACTAGAACGTAATACCTTATGGTTATAGTCTACGATATCCCTCACTAACCTACCTTTGGGAAGTTTATAATTGTATAATATAGCGTTCTGAAATCTTCAATTATTTTTTCAATAACCGTTTGTTGTAATCTCTAAAATTATAACTTATGAGTAATGACTTAAATATTATTTGGTTGTTTTTTTTTTGTGTTTAAAATTGCCATTTATAATGAGATATATTTCGTGCACACAGCTTGAAGCGCAACTCCTTCAAATGAATACTCAGATTGAAAAATGCATTGAATATTTTATTAAGAAATTTCGACATCATAGCTCGTCTTTAAAAAATATTAGCTACTTTTGACTTAACAATTTAGTTTCAATAATGACGGGTAATGTTTTTTACAATAAATGACACTAATCAATATTGGTTTTATTTGCATACCTAAGTACATATTTTGAAATAAATGAAAAATGGAAATCTCCCGATATAGTATATACCTACCGTATAATATAAACTATTTGAGCTATGTGATATTACAAAAGAAAAGATTTAACAATGTATTTTATTTGTCTGCGTTGAATAATAACAAATTATTTTTGGGTGTCTTATAACTTATAGAGTATGCTTAAAATTATCTATATTATATTAATATTATTTCATTATGTTTTTGTTTGGTTGAGCTTTAATTTAACTGTAATTTAAGTACAGAATTTTAATATGCAATAATTTTATATATTTTAAAATCTCATACATGTTAATAATAAAGTACATGTTAATAATAAACTATCCATTGTACACCAATGAGTGCTTTAGACTTAAATTAAGTAGGTACTTTACGGTTTTAATTAATAATATCGATCAATATAGTACAATTTTACTTATTTTCTAATTTTCTAATTATTTAATCGAATACCTACTGTAAAATATACAGTATACTTATATGTATTTTGATGTAGTATGACCATTAGCTAATGAATCCATTGCATGTATATCAGTTTTTGAAAAATCACCAGCTATAATATTATTTATTTTAATTTTTATTGCTTACCTATATTAATTGTTTACTGCATATTGTGTGTTCGATAAAAACAAATCATTACTTACGGAATTACATTGTATATAATATTATTAAGTTTATGTCTAAAATGTACAAGTTTAATTTGTACGTGAGGTTTAGTGCACGCAATACCTACTAATATTGTTATTAAAAAATAAGACGTAAAATAACGGAATTTGTTTTTTGACATTAATTGATAATATAAAATATAGGTAACAACATTTATCTCGAATAAAAATGTACAATACTTAAGTAATGCAAAAATACAATTCAAATATTAACTCATCTCATCAGCTAAATATGGAATGAGGTTAAAATTTGAACAACGTTTCTACACGGCCCACGCTTATTGAAAATACCCGTGAAGTTTTAATTTATATTATTGTGTACATACAGGTAAATACTATAGTCCATTACCTTCATATTTGATGTTGTGTGTAGGTTTTTACACATTCTAATAGGTGCGATAACCGTATTACTCGCCGATTTTATAGTATAGTAACATGTTTACATAACAATATTATAATAAGATAATCGATTAAAAATCGGATTTAAATCCTAAGTGGATGAAACACAGCAGAGATCCATTGTTTTGTCTGCCGATTGTTATCCCACGTGCGAGTCGTGGCTAAAAATCACGTTTTGTGTTTCAAAAATTGTACGAGGTCAATATTTGGGAGACAACCTGTAACATAGTTCAAGCGTAGGTACCTACGTGCTTCGTTTGTTTATCATTATTTTTGTATCTTTTAACTATGTATACACTACTCAGAATATTTTGGATACTGTATATACAATTCGTAATAGTTTATTTTATGACGTATTGCATTGACGCGTCGTATGTCTTAAAAAAAAATTAACTCGTGTGGCATGAAAAAACCACACAATTTATGTTTAATATTATAACGTTGATGTTTATACATAATTCGCATATCTATTAATTTTGTTACTTATTAGTTATTCAGAACAAACCAAAATACTTCAAGCCACAGTGAAACTTGTGTAAGAAGGACTCCCTATACCGAATACGAAAATCTCGATTTTCACACGCGTAATACGACTTTTTCACCTAACGAACTTTGTAATTTGGACAGTGCCTTACAGATAAGTTACGGATCTTAAAAAATTACAACTGAAATTTTGCTCACCCAATACGCGTTATAAATTAAAAATAAAACGGCCCCTTCGACGAATCTACTTTATTTATTATTGTAGTCCAAAGTCCAAACAGTGACAATTTTACATACGGGTCTCGTCCGTCTCGACAAGTTTCGCGAGCACTACATTAATTCCGGACTTGGGGCATTAGAAATCATAATAAATTTAATATTTGAATTTAATCTTATGATGGTATTGCTTTCAGATTCTGCCCACCACGGTCCAGTTGTGTGGGAGTTGACCAGAAAGCGGCAGCCTCGGAGGTGATAGACAATTACGACGGAGTTGGCGGACTACGGCGAAACTGCCTGTGTGACGACCGTTGCGGCGAGTACGGCGATTGTTGCACCGACTCGACGCACTTTGACCCAGTGGAACAGCAGAGATCCGCTGCTCGATACGGTTGCGTGCTTACCGAAGAAAGCGGCGGTGGCACGTACGTCGTGAACAGGTGTCCGGACACGTGGACGAACACGCGGGTGCGGGACGCTTGCCACGCGGCCGCCGTAGATAGGGACAGCATGATCGGTAATCCCGTGACTAGCCGGACGACGGGACACGCGTACCGGAACCGGTTCTGCGCCGTGTGCAACGGTGATGCGGCCGACCCGATCCTTTGGGACACGCGGATCGTTTGCAATACGCTTCTCGGCGTGACCGCGGGCGCCGAACAAGCGGTGCTCGACACGCTCAGGTACGACGCGACCGCTGGCAAGTGGGAGGTCAAGTACGTCGGTGACACGTACAATTGCGACCAGATTGTAGTGCCACCGGCCACGACCCGTATTCGAAAGTGTCTACCGAATGCCGTGGTCACGTGTCATCCCCGGTGGCCGAACGACGAGATCCGGTCAAATTGCGAGGCGTACACAACAGTGATGTATTACGACGATGTGTCGTATAAGAACATACACTGCGCCATATGCAACCACGTGCTCGTGCAGAACGTTACGTGCCAGACGACTAGTATTCACGTGAGGTTTCCCAACCAATTTGCGGTGCGCAGCTTCACCGCGTTGTTCGTCGCGCAGCCCGGCCACCGCGAGTGCCGCGGCCCAGACATGTTCTACGACCCGTTCAACAAGACGTGCCAGTCCCTGCGGACGTCGGTGGCCGACGACGGCGTGCTGCTCAACTGTTCCGTCGTGGCCATGTACTCGGTCCCGCCTGAAGGCTGGCGACCACCCAACGCCGAAGCCGAGTACGTGACGTTAGAAAACGGCACGATGGCTGTGTGCGCGGACGCCAATCATCTGGCCACCGCCGAACCGCTCAGGTATGTGGTTCTCACTTACGTGGGCCTGGGCGTGTCCGCGGTGTTGCTAATCGTGCACCTGGCCGTGTTCGCCGTGCTTCCCGAGATGAAGAACCTGTCCGGCAAGAACCTGGCGTCGTTTTGTGTGTCGCTCTTGTGCTCGTACGCGGCGTTCCTTGTCGGCAACTGGCTGACCGGTCCCGCGTGCTACGCCGGCGCCGCATTCACCTATTACGCTTTCCTCACGTCGTTTGCGTGGATGTTGGTGATGAGTTTCGACTGCTGGCGCTCGCTGCGCCTGGCCACCGTCGAGCTGCGCGTCACCAGTGGCCGGCAGACGAAAAAGTTCCTCGTCTACTCGGCTGTCTGCTGGCTGGTGCCGGCCATGATGACGTTTATGGCGGTGGCCGCGGACGCCGTGCCCGCCGTGCCCAAAGACGTCCGTCCCCGGTTTGGCGTCGACCAGTGCTGGTTCGGCAGCAAGACCGCGCTGTTGCTGTTCTTTGCCGGCCCACTGGCCACCATCATGGCCGTAAACGTCGTGCTGTTCGGCTGGACAGCGTACATGATCCACTCGAGCCGGGCCACCGTCCGTCACATCAACACGCGCCACGTGCGCCGCGACTTCCGCATGTACTGCCGTCTCGGCGTACTCATGGGCCTGACGTGGTCCACCGGCATAGTGGCCAGCTACACGGACGCCAAGTACATGTGGATGGTGTTCGTTGTCCTCAACACGTTCCAGGGCCTGTTCGTGTTCATCGCGTTCACGTGCCGCCGCCGCATACTGGACTCGCTTGTCCGCGGCGTCGGCGGCGGCAACCTCGGCAGCCTCGGCCACCTGTCGCACGAAAAGTCCAAGGGCGGCGACAAGCACTCCCGCGGCCCGCCCCCGTCGTTCTCCTGGTCGTCCAGCGACAACGGCACGCCAATGAGTTCGGAGAAAACGACAGACACCCTATACTGATCCGGCTCGCTTGTCTCGCGCGTTTTATTTTATTGCTCCGGACACGAATCAAAACACAACCCGAAGACTGAACGATGATTCGCTGTCGGCCGATGATGATGATTATGATGATGATGATGAATACAAAAATATGTTCATGTACAGTGTTGATGGACACGCGATCGCCGCCAGCCGGACACGCTAACCCTCCCAAGATCTGTTTTATTGATTTTTACTTTTCTTACCTTTGTCATTTATACGTATTTACTTGAGCACGTGCTCACGTATAACGACTCTTTATGTGATACGCGTATAATATCGTCTTTTGTACGCGCGTATTATATTGTATAATTTTTCGATTTTGATAGGTTTACGAATCACCTTATAAATAATGAATGTGCACACTTAAGTTTTCGCATAACTATGCTACTTAAATTAAATTGTAGGTATACGCATTATATTGACATTTTGTATGTAAATTATATTCCTAACGTATATTACGATTAATTCAATCACGCATAGTTTGTACAGTTTATTATTTATTATTATTTTGATATAATTAAAATGTTATTGACATAGTATGATGACTGCTATTTTATTCGTTTGCAATCGTGCTTTAATTATTCTTCCTATATTGTTTTATTACATACCCTCCACACGAGTTTGTTTCGTATTATTATTATTATTTAAATTATAGGTCGATTGCAGACGATTGTGATATTATCACGATGAACCGCAATGGCGTCAATCTTACGAGGTTTTCTCCACCGATTAGTGCATTGTTTAATGTTTCGTATAATGTTATTTGGAGGTACGTATACTAGTATGAACGTATTAAATGTAAGTACTAAAATTTGTCTTTCGGTAAAAAACCAAACCTAAAGATTCTAATTTATATAATTAATAATAATTTATCCATATTCTACAAAATATAATATAGAATATTATAAATTACAACGATTCGTAAAAGTCAGACTAATTTATAGTAAAATCGAGTCAAAAAAAGCCGCGGCTATTGCACATTAAGCCATTGGTATAACACTGTACGAATAAGTCGTAAGGGATAACAAATCAAACAGACAATAAAAAGTAGTTATCTGTTGCACAGGTATTGGATAAAACAAAATATATTTTCGTAAGGCAATAATAGTTGTTATTATAAGACCATAATAATTGTATAATGTAAAAACATCGGCAGTGTATTATTACGGATTAGTACAATAGCATTAAAAACATGTAATATATTATATTCTCTCATGTTTCACACCAATGTCGGTGCGTATACCTGACAAAATAATATTTAAATGTTTGTATATGTGGTACGTGTTTTTATTTTTTTCTAAACACAGATGAGTTAGGAGGTGAAAGTTAGTGTGCATTGCAGTGCGGTGTACTAAAATGAATTCTTACGTAATAATAATAATAATTATACATACTAACGATGAAGACGGTGAGTGGCGTATGTGTGTGGTGTGTTGCGCGCGCGCATCATGCGAGGAAACGTACCGTGGCGTCTGGCGTGCGTGCATCATACATGAAGGATTAGATTATTATATTATATTTTGGTGCGTACCCATATGCATTTTTTTCCTTTTTTAATTTACCGGTTCAGGTCTGAAATCAGCAGAGGAACGGGTAAGATCGGATAACGTCGTGGTATACATATTATTATTATTGTTGTTGTTGTTATCATTATTATGCCGTGTTGGGTCGCGTGGTAAGTAGTGCAAAGGAACGTCCGGTAGTGCGGAGTGAAAACAAATATCGCACGGTTTTCGCAGAGTAAGTACGAAAATCGAGCGTGTGTTGGGTATTCAAATATTTTATCGCGTGCCGTGGAGTCTGAGCTCTACGTACACGGAATTTGCACACCCACAAACTGTTAAATATTTATTAACGTCGCAAGTGATGATAATATATATGTGCAAGCCAATTCATCCTACAGTTGAAATATATTTATTTTAAATAAAAATTGCAAATATTAACTACAGACTATTGTGTTAGTTTCAAATTGTCCCAACCATTTTATCATTCGAAAAAAAATTTAACTCAAGCTTACAAACAAATACAAAATATGAACATTGATTACTGTTTACTAACTATTACTCACTAATTGAGTGGGCCAAATGTATGCATGTATAGAAACCCATTCATTATTGAACATACAAACACGAAAATATCGATTATATTTTAATATCAACACAAGTCAGCTATTAAAAACTAATATTTATTAATATTATAATATTGCACTGTAATAATAAGTAAAAGTTATTGAGATACAAATTGATTACCTACAATAATTAATTACGCTAACTTACAGCCTATTTCTATACGTACTAATACTAGGCAAGCAATAATGATTAATGGTACCTATAGTCCTTTAGTATAGTTGTAAATATTTTTATTTTATTGTTAGCATATTAGACTCGAGTGGAGAGATTGGGTTAGTGTCGAGTGATGAGAATATTATGTAGTGAACCGGTGTAGTGGAAAGAAAGAGCATATTGTTTGTATCGAAAGGTCTTCCGAATTCCAATTCAACTGAAATATATTGATACCAAATATGCCTAATAAAAAATTGTTGTACACAGGAACGAAAAGAAATTTAAGTGCAACAACAATTTCCAGTTCAAAGGCGAATCGCTGTTACACTGTTACGACGACGAGCAGCACTGCAGACTGTACGGCGACTGTGGTCAAGACGATCTCGAGCAGACCGTGGCCATCGCCGGCAATCCACATAAAAACGGACAGTACGACGGTTGCTATACAGTACAGGCCGTGATATAAACGCAATGAATGCGCTGACGGATTGGTTGGTCGCGCATCTCGTGCCTAGCCAGTCTGTCCGTGTGCTTGTTGGTGCCTAGTGTCCACGTTCGGTGCCTATAGTGACACGCAGTTTGGTTTCCTGGCCGCTTTCGTGGAGATATTCGTTATATTGGCTGACGTTTGAAATGTGGATCGTACTGCACGCGTCCACAAAAAAACCTTCGGGTGGCCAGTGGACCGCATCACGGTAGGATCTCATCGCCTATTCTGTGCTCGTGCCCGTCGTCGCCGTCGCTCTGACCGCACTGTCGCTACTATCGTACAATTGCAGTTGGCCCACTGGCACGCTGCTCCCCGAACTCCGGCCGAACTCATACTACGACTGCTGGATCCAGAACCCACAGCACTCTGAGCTGGTCGCGTAGTTCTTTGTTCCAGTCGGAATCGTGTTCGTCTTCGACTTTGTGTCGTTCTTCGATATCCGCAGCTGATCGGCAAGTCCAGAAAACGGTTCGGACGGCCGACCATCGGAAACCGGTGATCGGTAAACGGATGCGCGTGAACCTCAAGATGAACTAGCACCAGTAGTTAGAGATGATAAGTCTGACGTGGGTGTTGGATTAGCGCGATCACCGACAGCGATGTCACTTGAAAGCTCTTAAATATTCCTTGAGGCTGGCCTTAAACTTAAGCGTGTTCATTTTCATCGCATTTGACTTCAATCGGAATACCTTTCAAATAGTGAATTATATTATTGAAACATCTATATAGTATATTATTAATATTATTGGTATCGCGGAGACCCAAATGTCATTTTTTCGATACTTCAAATATTACGCCTATATAATATGTATATATATATTATATATGTTTATACTTTATTTAGCCTATACACTAAACACATTATAAGTAAATGAGTAATAAGGTAATATAGGTGCTAACTGATAAATTTTTAGAATGCCAAACAATATTTTAATTTTGATATCCTATTTCTATTAATTAAATATATTATTTACAATATTGGTACAGAACTACATTTTAGCTATAGGTATCTGAATATTTTGGGAATTGAATATAAATGTATGATTAAAAATTAAGGTTATTGAATTTTTGTTATTTTATTTTACCGTTATTAATATAATATATATAATGAAGATTTATTTTTAGAGGAGGATTTACTATATTTTTTTAGTTTTGATCCAATGTATCTGCAATATTTGGCAAAATAAGAAGACTGTACCTATTACATCTATATTTAATCGATTATCATCGATAGTAAATTTGGTAAATATATTAAATGTAAGGGTTGTACAATATTTTATTTTAAATTTGCATTTTGACGTGTAAGTACACTTTTAAAACATACAAGTACTGAAATATGTACCACGTTTTCAGTTTAGAAACAAATTCATATTTAGTAAGCCTTACTTATAATGCCTTAAAAATAAGAATGAAAAAAAATTAAAAAAGACAAAAATGGATTATATCTATTTTTTACAATAAGATTTATTACATTTTGGAATTTGGGAATAACACATACTGGATTGTTACCCTATTTTTTTCAACCATAAAGATTGTATAAATGTTTAATTTAATTAGTGACATATAATATAATACCTAATATTCAAATTTAATTTAACCTTGTATATAATTTATACAACAACAAAAATATTGGAGATATTATTACCCACCAGACATCCAACAACATAATTTATAATAATATCATATTATAATCCAGTTAACCCGATAGTAAACCTCGATCCATTACTTAAACTATATATTTAATATGTGTCACCTCATGCAGTGTTTACTAAGTATAGTATAAAATTTAACCAAAAACCGTCTACACGACCAATTAACTAATAGGTAGGTACTAAAATACTTATCAAGTTTTGAGTAAATATTATAAAAGTAATAAAATAATGACCCAACGCCCGTTTTTAATAATAATAGGAGAATATATAACAATATTTATCATGACTGAACGACCGCATTACCAAAATTGTTTTTTACGTGTTATACTATACATCATTATAATATATTATTAAGTTTCGAGAGTCCATATTATCAGAGCCGAGGTTTCGGTCCAATGTATTCTCTGTAAGCAATCGACCCATTTTCCTATAAATTCATCGGTCCAACTTAAACTAACAAAATATTAAATTGCCCTCAATAGTACCTATAGTAGTACAAGAATTAGGATATAAGAACTTTTTCTATGTTTCTTACAAAGAAAATGTAAAATATATCAATACATAGGTATAAAACAGTAACACTAAGTATATAGCAGTATGACAAATTAAATATTATAATTATATATTTATGTAATTATGTGTAGGTACGATAGTAATTTAGATAAATTATGATAATATGAGTTTTTAATAATGTCCAAAATATCTTCAAACTTCAAATCATTCAATATTTCTTTTTCTACAGATATTTATAAAAAAGCATCTAAGAGGCCATTAGATAATGAAGCACGTGGACGATTTTTAATAATTTTTAATTAATCACTCGTTCACATTTAACCTAAGTCACCGATGAGTTTAGTACCTACATATTTCATGGTGGCATATGAATTAGAATAAGTATAGGCATATTATGTAAATTAAGCGAATGAACTATGAATTAAACTAAAATCACAAATCAGACAATTATCTCAGGCATGTATTGTTTTTTCATCATGGATATCGCATTTCAACGGTTAAAAACATTTTTATAGACCTCAGAACCTATGTTTCAATTCAGTAGGATAAAGGGATAAAAATGTGTAAAAAATAATTTGAGTTTTCCAAATTTAAAAATAGTCAATTAAGACCTCCTAATGTTCGTTTTCAGACCACTGTGGGCCGTCATCGCACTATCGCAGTATGGTATATTGTATTCTGTTTATTTTTGAATATTTCCAGTATTTCCACTGTGTTTTTGTGATAATACTGCCAACTGCCGAACGCATAGTATATTAGTACTGATTCGTATTATTGACATAAAATATTTTAGTCACACATCTTAAATTGAACATAAATACATAATATTATATTATAAGGTGCTACCTATACTAAGCTTAACTAGTAATAAACCAGTAAGTATTATTAGATTGTTTTTAATATTTATATTTTATGCATTTTTTTTTTATATATAACCGTAGCCCACGGCCCGCTGTGCTGAAGAATAATAGCACAGTGGCCTAGTTCGGCCCTGCATATTATAGTTATAGTTTGTACATCGTGTACATAGTTTTAACACACATTCACTGTTTTCGAGTTTTGGCCATTCGAAATTACTTCATAGATAAATATAGGTACCTTTAATGTACTATCATGTAATAATGTTATATTAAAATAAAATCATACAGACATCACGTCATAATGTGCATACTTAAACGTATATATTTATATAATAAACTATTATAATATCAATTAGGTATATTGTACCTATCTTGATCCGTTTATATAATATATACGATATACCTGTAAGTACATATATTTTTTACACCGATTCATGTTAGTTGTTACAATAATTATTGATCGTTGTATATAATTTTATATATTTAATAGTATTATATACTTTATTTACAGATCTCGGGAAGTTAATAAACTCTTTATTTTTTTTTACTTTAAGGCCAACGAACTAGTTCTCACTTGAATGATTGTATCAAATACCTATAGGTATCGACGTATCGTATTTAGAGGTATAACAGTATAATATATTATATAGTGTAGTAGGTATATACTATAATATAATGCATACTGCATACCAGGTCTGATAAACACTAACCTCGGATACCTAATTAATATTTATATAGAATAATAAAGAAATGAAAACTTATAGGTAATGTTAAAATTTAATCTTAATTCATGACCAATAATAACACAGATTATAGCAAATTTTAATTTCTTACTTTTAGATTCTTGGCAAATTCTAATGAACTTTACAATGATGATTTTTTTTTTTTTTTGTTATTTATATTAAAATTTACTAGGTAAAGATGGTATAATTTTAAAAAAACATGATATATTTGTTATTTTTGTGCTTATATATTTATAGACATTAGAAATAATTTTTTTTAGTTTAGTTTTATGACATTTGATTTGTGAATGATAAAATGTTTGTATCAGACGCGGTGTTTAGGGGGGCGGCATAGGGGCCACGCCTGCCTAGACATTATAAACTACCTATAAATAATAATTTCTTGGTGGTCTTGTAAGTTGTGCTATCACATTAATCGGTCAGTGGTCACAGTGACTGACTGACGGCTAGCCAAATTATTGATAATAAAGTATAGGTCTAAGTGGTTAAATTGTTAAATGTAAAGTTTTTGGACCAAAACCATATTATTTTGTCAAGGGGGGAATATGATTGATATTTCAACATGCGCTATTTGATTATTAACAATATAATTTGTAGTTGTCAGATCGTAGACATCGAAAAAAATGTCATGGGGATCTAGACTCAAAATAGGTTGATTCAAACAAAATATGAAGTTACCTAATTAATTTTCCTTTATACATTTTGAACTTTGAATGAACGGACAAATTACTTCGGTTAGAGTTTGAGCTCATTCGTTACAAGGGTTGCATAATACAGATGTTTATATTATATAATATATTATAATTTATAGGTAAGTACAGAAATTACATATAGTAGTGTAGTCAAAATGATGATCAAATTATGCAAATTCACTGGAAAATGTTAAACCAATTATTTTTATTCGTAAACAAAAAATCAAATCCAAACTAGGTATACCTAACGCAATTTATTACCGTCTTCTGCCACGATATTATAGCACATCGTAGCCCGTACGGCGTCGCATGAACCTATACAGCTTATTTGCGGCATATTATAGGCGACTAGGTGGGGCGAGATTAACACGCGTTGGCGATGTGTTTCGGTATCGCCCAAGATAAGTGTATTATCATAATAAATTTCGGTATAGTCTCATCGCGCTTGCGACCGTCGATGGTTGCTCGCTCACTAAAATATTATCCGCGTGAAGTGTGTGTGACTGTGCTGTTTTGTTGAAGAATTGTTAATATTTAGCGAGTTTCGATGTTTGTGCGTTCCTTTTCGTTCGTCCTACACGTCATTCTAGACTTTATTGCACATTATTGAACATGGATGTGAATTAGCCTGCGACGCGGTCGACAATATGAAACCTGACGTGAGTAGAACGTACAGTTGTAAATTTTAAAATGTATTACAATATAAATTATATAGATATATAGGTACTAGAGTTCTAATTTGGCCAATTTATACAATTATACGTATGATTACGATGATTGGGCATGAGCTCTTTTTCCCCAAACGCAACACTTATCAGTTATCATACATATTATACGCTGGTTTGCACACCTGTATAGGTGATCTATAATAATTTATAACAGATACACCGTCGCCTCACTTACAAGAAAGTACCTATTATTTAGAACGATTTTAAACGACTACTAGACTTATTTTTTACCCCTGTCTATTACAATATTTATAATAAAGTATAAACTTTAACTAATATGCATATTTTACAATTCCGGTACAACCTACTCTAATAAATTCAGTATAAAAATCCTTGGACAAATCATGAACTTAACTGCTCTGCAACTTACTCAGTTCATAACTTATTTAAACTTTTGTATTGTATATTTAAAAAATATTTACTTATATTTGCAAAGATTATAGATGTTATAATACAACAATTCTAAATAGTAAATACGCTACAATTATATTTTTTATAGTGAGATCTGCAACATTATAGCTTTTATAATAATAATAATTATTATTTTAATGAGATTTTAACATATAAATATTTCAAATACATTTTTATAGAGATCGTGGAAATAAATTAAAAAGTAACAGTCATGGTAATAATATAATATTTTATACTTTTTGATTCTTATCAAGTCAAATAATAGATATATTATTTAACTACAGTTTTTTAAATTTTAAATATACCTACTAACCATTATTAAAAAAAAATTTCAATAGACGAATTTAAAAAACAATGTAATCCATTGTTTACTATAATTCATACAAAAAATGTTATGTTTTAATCAAATATCTACCACCTATATTTGACTGAAAAAGTTGCATTCTTTAATGTTGTTTAAAAATGTTAGTAAAAAATATGTCTTCCAAACCGTAAAAGTAGTTTTATAACATTGTTCAGAGAAAATGCAGTGACCAGATGTATCATGTTGTTATTGTCTACATGTTATAACCAGCATGTGAAAATAAGATCGCTATTCCCTATAAATAAATTACAATTTAACGACTGAAATACGCAATCAATATGTATTCAATGTTTACCTTACGTTTTAAAATACATTTTTATAGTACGATCTAAGATTTTCACATAATGATAATAATATACTGTTTTTCAAGCTAAATTTACACTTTACACCTTTTGTTTGTTTCATGTTTACCAAATAATGGCAAATATAAAATTGTAACACCCATAATATATAATAGGTAGTCCCTATATAAATATATAACCAAGTACCTAATAGGGACATTATTCCTTCGATACAAATAACAAATTACAATAAAATATGTTATATCACTATTATTTCTAAGATTTGTACAATATTGTTTTAGTCACAATTTATTATTTGTAAATAACTAATATTTAAATCTGTTGAGCATTCATTACGGGTTTTATCCATAAATCCTAAAAACATAGTTAAAATAAATTACTTATAATTTATTATGTTCATTATTTAAAAATATAGTTAGATAGATTTTATTACTTAGTAGGTAAGTCAATATTATATTATTATGTTCTGTAATATTATAAGGCAGTACAAATAGTTTTTTACATAATTTAAGTAAGTACCCTATTATTATAATATTAAGAGAACAATTAATATTCAACCCATTTTAACGAGACAAAGAAGATCGGTTATTTTTAAATCAACAATGTTATAATAGCTTATATTTTTAAATGCATAATACATACCTTACGTTAAAATATATTGATAGCTGAATTGTTAATGCCTAAAACTATTCCCAGATATTACCAACACAACATATAAATTTATCTTCGATAATTTACAATAATTTTATCAAGAATAATATTGTAGGTATGTATAATAAATAATATTATCTCTGAGCTAAATAAGATCAGATCAAACATATACGAGAGCCAAAACGAGATATTCATATATTATTCGATATAATATTTATATAATTAATAATTACCTACTTATATAAATACTTATAATCAGTGGCGCCATATGAGTGTTTTAATATTGGTGCCAAAATTAAAGCTGGCAATTTTTTTTTATCGTTAGTCAATTTTTTTAAACACCTACGTGTGTATTTTATTTATTAAGATTGTAGGTACACTTAATATTTTACCGAATTAAAATTATTAATCAATAACTTTTTCATAGTTTATCTTTTGGTAGCTATGTATAATGTATATACAATATAAATTATAAATATATTTGGTGTACCCACCTACAAAATATATATTATAGTAGCCAGTATAGGTACTTTATGTAAAATTAACTCGACAACAGACTATAATTTACAATTAATTACAAAATGTCAACATTTGAAAACATTTGTCCTTAATCAAACGGACTCAATTGAAAAGTTTACATTTCATAGTATAGTACTATTATTGTTTGAATAATGTGTTTTCCTGTTATCAATTATTCATTATTCACCGGTCGTAATTAATCAATATAATCATTATTGTTGTTAATAATGATATTATAAACACTAAATAGGTATTACAATATAATATATAATTTTTATGTATACCTATAATTGCATAACTATAGCCTATTATAGGCCATAGATACCAACGAACAAGCCCGGATTAAGGGGGGGCAGGGGGGCCATGGGCCCCGGGCCTCGAAAGTTAGAATTTATTTAGGGGCCTCTAATTTGTCCATTACTTTTTTCGTTATAGGCTATGTAACACAAAATAAATCACCTAAAAAAAAAAAATCGATGATTATTTAGCAAGGAGAAAAGCTTGTAAATTATAATTTATAAATAAAGTGATACATAAATACATTATTCATTATTTATTGCTATGTGCCTATATACCTAATATGTTTTAAATGAGGCCCTTGAACGTAAAAAAAAATATTAAATAATATACAATGTGTTCCAGGGTGAAGTGACCTGCCAACGTCATATGAATGTATACCAAAAAAGATGAAGAAATACCCTTTAAAGATTGAATCTAACTTTTATTTTTTTAGTTATGAGCAATTAACTGTCTTTTTATCAAAAGCATGCGTATCACGCATTTGTTTATGTATCTTCAAAACTTTTCAACATTTTCACGTAATTTTATTTTTATTTTAAAGCTATCTAATTGTCCTATCAACTGACCTACGCAATTAAACCAGAAATGTGCTAATTATTTTTATTAAATTTGAAAATAGAGGAAAAAAGTTGGCAAAAATTAGTATTTTTAAAAGGAAATTGTACATTATTCCAAATAGTTTATTATTTACTATGAGTTTTTGTTTTTTGTATTATAACAACTAAAATTTACCGAATAGTATAAAATTTAAACGAATGACCAATTAACCGACTCAATCCTAGGAAAACAAAGATTGTGACGATTAACAGGAATATATTATGAAAACCAAACTTTCAAGGTATTCTAGGTATATTGAGTGTATAATATGTGTTATCCAGTATAATTCAGCAGAATAATACAAAAAACAAAAAAACCCATACCAAGTAATAAATTATTTGGAATAATACACGATTTCCTTTAAAAAATGCTAATTTTTGCCAACTTTTTTCTACTTTTTTAATTTAATAAAAATAATTAGTGCATTTCTAGTTCAATTGCGTATTTTGGAGTGTTGATAGAACAATTAAATAGCTTAAATATAAAAAAAAATACACAAAAATGTTAAAAACTTTTGAAAATATATAAATAAATGCTGTGATATGTATGATTTTGATAAGAAAAGTTTGCCCATGACTTAAAAAATAAAAAAGTTAGACCCAATCTTTAAAGGCTATTTCTTTATCATTTTTGGTATACTTTTATATGATGTCGGCTGGTCACTTCACCCCGGAACACATTATATATATTAATATTTTTTTTCGTACAAGGGCCTCAAAATGTCTTAATCCGGGCTTGCCAACGAAAATAAAAAATTGTATTTGGTTGTAATAGTTTTTACCATGTGTAATTTACATTATCATTATGTAGGTATAGGTAAAGTGTAGGTAATTACCAGGGCTCGTAACTTCATGCACTAAAAAATGCATAAATTAGCATGCGTTCGTGCATTAAAAATTCAAAAATATGCATTTATATGCCCTAACATTTTTTAATTATGCATTATGTAAAAAAAATCATGAGAAAATTTTTAAATAATAAGATTAAATCAATAAATTTTAAAAGTATTTTATTCCTTTTAATTTTTATATATTTAAGTCAAAATTGTTAAAATAAAAAATAAATTTAATACTTGTGTAGTTCAAATAGCTTTGTTATCTTTATAAACCTTAATTAGGCAGTCATTTTTGTCTAATTTGTGTACACCCATAATATGAATAATATGTACAGTACCTCACACGAAAAAACTAAAACGGGAAATTGATTATTGAACGAATTACGAGTAAACTCATCGGCGGCTGGCGAGTGCAAGAAAATTATACTGTACCAAATACCAATGTACAAAATTATAAATGCGGGTCGGTGAGAAGCTGCACGCGTGTACATGCCTGTACAGGTTCGTTTCGACGATGAATTTTGCACGGTGGAGGATGGTAGTGGTAGAGATTATAATGTTTTCGCGGTACTACAAAATCTAAATAAGTCCTACTAGGATACTAGGTACTACTGTACTAGGTACTCACACATTCATACGAGAATAAAAATAAACCAAAATACTATAATTTTGTAAACGGAAAAATAAATAAGAAACAAGAAACTTTTCAAATATTTGTCTAAAAAATATTTCCATGAAATAATATGCACTAACGACTGTAAAAAGTCTACTATTTTTTTTTATATATATGCCTTTACTAGGGCTGTTCGATTGTTTCGATTAATCGACTGGAGCATCGATTAATCGATTAAATCGATTATTTTTTAAAAAGTATTCACCACCGATTAATCGCATTACCGATTAATCGCATTACCGATTAATTGAACTATCGATTAATCGAATTATCAATTAACCGAAACGGGACTGTACATTTTTAACGAACATAACCATGGTGTCAAGTACTTCCAAAAGAAGTGTTTTATTTTGTTTTTAATTTTGTTTTTACGAAAAAAAATATAAATATAATTTAAAAGAAAGCTATCTCTTATGTGTACTTAAAATAAAAACAAACATAATGACAGCAAGACAGTGACAGAATGTTATTCATCATCATTATAATCATCAAATAAAATACCTGAATACCCTTTATACTTTTTAGTATTTTAAAAGTATATTAAATATTAATCTAACAATAAGTCATTGCATTTGAAAAATCTTAAATGAGTAAACCATAAACCTAGCAGGAAATATAATTCAGCAGTGCTCAAAACCGATAAACTTTTATCGATTGTTTTAATCGATTGATCGATTGTTTTAATAGATTAATCGATTAATTTAATCGATATGACGTCTTTGACTATTTCAACAATCGAGCACTCTAGCACTTCTTGATAAAAATCTTCGATTAATCGAAATTTTCGATTATTTAGTACTTTTGACAATCGAGTATGTATTATGACAATCGAACAGCCCTAGCCTTTACACCCAAAACATGCTAAAACATACACTATCAAACTTCATATTATTATTACTATTGTTATGAACCGGATTTGTATCTCAGTTAGCATGTTTTCCTGTGTACCAAAAAAAAACATGCAGATGCATGAACTTACGAGCCCTGGTAATTACCTACATAATATATTATTATACACAATACCTATAGGCTATAGGTTATAATAGCTTACGTAATTATATATTTTAATACTCATATAAGTCATCCGTTATCGGTGAATTTCAAAATTGTATAGCAGGCCAATAAAACACAGAAAAAAATAAGGGTGCAAATGTACACCATGCACCCCCCCCCCCCCCCACTCCGCCCCCAATCACAATGATTGAATGGCTGCTAATAGTATATAATATTAACTTAAATTTTGCCTTGGTAGATTGAAGTAAATAACTCCTAGATTCAACTCCTTTTGGACTTCGTTCATGTTACGCGTTGCGTTCGGTACATAACACTATAGAGTTGTTAAAATACCTACGGTATTTTATTTTTATTTTGTATACATGTATTAGACATAATACAGTATTACATTATGGTATAAAACCATATAGTATCTTAAATTATAAACATTTAATATTTAAACACAGGTTAATACTAATAAGTAATAACCAATTTAAAAATGTCTTAATAATTTCGAAAAAAAAGACAATAATACAAGAATTATTTTAGAGTAAATTAATATTTAAAGTCATGGTACCAATCCTGATATACCCAGTAACTAGCAATATGATTTAATTTAACAGAATGTAATTACAATTATTCACAGTAAATTATATTCTTATTAAATATAAAATATATTTTCTAATAATACTACCTAGGTAATATAATTTTTGTTTAAACCACTTGTATAAAATAAATTTATACCATGTGTATAATACTTCGTATAAATTGCAGTTGTATATTTTTATCATTTATTAATTATTATAATTTATAAGGTAGATAAATTTAAGTTGCGAGCTACAAATAACCGAATGAAGTACTTTATGAACGATAATTTTTCAACATTGGTTTTAAACGCTTATATTATAATGCAGTCATCATAATATCACATATTATTATTATGCCGTCATCATAATATCACATATTATTATTATCTAGTTTGTAAATAATAAAAAAAAAACCTAATTTCCAGAACTAACCATATACTTCCCGTATAGCTTGGTAATATAATTTATTGTGTGTAACGATAATGATAAAGGTATATTATGCACATGAAATTGAAACGTATCGGGTACCTATCGACTAAGATAATCGTTTAAGAATTAATACTACCTACGGTCATAAGTTGATGATATTTTTCAATGATCTTTACTACCTATACTCTATACAGTCTATAGTATAAATCATTATTACTCACCAAGACAACCTATAAGCGACCTTATAAGTGTACATTTATCTAATAAATCTGTTTTTTTGTTTTGTGTTTGTACAGAATATTAGTATAAATTTGACTATCGCCACATTTATTTTCTTTGTGTCAAAGACCGCTGCTATTGACATTCCAAATGGAGATCTAAACAACTCAAATAAGTATGTAAAATTTTTCTGTACTTGTAGAAAATTTAATTTTTATTTAATACATATTTATAATTTACTGTACTTATATAATTATATGCTTAAGAAAATATTTTTATCATCTAGAATGAATGAAATTAAGTTTAATTAACGTTTAAATATATAATGTTTAGATAAGTGATAAAGTTATGCGTGTGCAGTGTATAACTCAAAATTAATATATATTCCTGTTAAACATCATAGCTGCCTGTTTCATATCAAAAAATATTCATATTTTGAGGAAGGAAAACCGGTATAATTTTTTTCCCGGTTTACACATGTGTATTGTGTAATATAGTTAAAATCTCTCTCCGTTTTCACTAATTTCTGAGGTATCATTAGATACCTTATATTATGACAATTATCTATAAAAAATAATATTATTTGTGTTTTGTCGGAAGCATTTAACTATAAATTTTTTTTTGACTATGGGTTATGGAAGTTATTATTATTTATAAACAACCTGAAAAATTAAAACAAATTAAATACTAATAACTTCATTAAAAATCACAATATTAATAAAAAATAAGCATCTCACCAAACACAGACGGTAATATTTTTATATCCGATAATCATACCATAATTTTAATAATGTAATCACACCGAGTTTAATATGGAGAGTGGTTTACTATATTATTCTATAGTGTGATATAGAGAAAAACTTCTTACTGATGTATAGTGATGTCGCCTTCTTAAGACATTAAATATAAATGTAATTGTAATTACCAAAATATATAATCATATTAATTTTGTTAATGAAACTCGATAACAAGTAATAACTTTATATCTTATTTGTACGCCAAACGTAATTTATGGTACAATATTAATACTTTTAATGCCACATAGGTATATATATTGTATATTAATGTCACTAGTACGATGAACACATAAATCTTATTATATAAAAAGCTATATATTTTTTAAAATAATTGATGTAAATATATAAATCCAAATATATTTGCCATGTACCTATTTCGTGTACTATATAATATTGTAATACACAAGTACACAACATCAAGAATAAACCTCAAACGTATGGCATACTAAAGCATAAACTTCATTCGACCATTACGACGAACTACATTGAAGATTTACACTATGGTGTAGAAAGTTCAACTCTTTCTAACAAACACTTAGGCCGCAATCTGCATTGCGTACACTGTTTAGAAATGTCGACAGCAGCTTTGAAACAGGTTAGCTACTTTTGGCTTAAGTATTTAGTTTAAAATAAAATCACGATTAACGTTCTTTGATAAGTGACATAAATCAATATTGCAGGCGTAGACGTATTTAAATATAAGATATTTTGAAATATGCGGAGATTTCTTAATTTTATCAACGTAATAAGTTAATTATTAATAAGGTATTTGAGTTATGTTACATGACAAAAAAACATAGATATCGAACGATACATTTTTTTTGCGTTCAATACTTTTATTTTTTGTTTTTATTGGTAAACTTATAGGTAAGTAGCAGTTTGTAACAGAGACGATTTTACCATATGGTTTTCTATAGATGATATTTATTCTCTCTGAATCAGAGTTTTAAAAAACCTCCTGGATAAAAAAAACACTACTGAAATTATTTTGAGCAATATATAAATGTTAAATACTCAAAATGATATATTTTTATGCAGATAATATTATGTATTATGTAATAATAAACATAAAATAATTTGTAATAACATGTTTACCAAAAAGCATTTTTTTACATTAACTTTATTTTTTGTGATTAATGATAACCTTGCATTATAATATTAAAGGTATTATTTGAATACTATACATTTGAATTTCTGGAAATGTATTTATTATTTTTTGAATGATTATTGCGATGGCTATCTATTTCCTAAACAAATCCATTTCTTGCAGTAATCGTTTTCTAAATAATGCTATATTATGTCATCATAAATTATTTGTATTACACCGCTAGCTATAGAAACTAGTCCACTGAATTCTGAATTTTTGTGTATCTGATAAAATAAAAACCATTACTTAGACTTACCTACGACCTTTACATTTCCCTATACTTAAGTTCAATATCAATATGAAAGTTTAATTTGCACCTTAATATGTAGGTAATCATAACCCTATGATTATTAAAATAAGACGTTCTGTATAGGTACATAAAATAAACTAATACGTTTTTAAGATATCGATTTATAAATATATGGATAATAAAACATATAACTTCCATGTATAAGGTACGCATGTACTTTGTATATATATATAGCTAGGTGCCTAGATAATATGGACCCATTATAAGTTACTAGTTATTAATGTTTTTTCTTTACTGTAAAGAAATGTCATTCTCAATAAATATTAACTACACTCTAATGAATATATGTAGTACTTGGTATAGATGAAAATATGTTGCTATAACCTTAAATAATTTTTTTAAATGTTTCTACTATTTGTAGATACCGTATACTGCATGTTTATTCATACAACTCTTGCAATTTTCTTTTATTGTTGTATACATTATGATAATACTGTTGGTATACCTACAAAAATAAGGTACACTTATTATTCCTACCTATATAGTATAATATACACATTTACTGTTATGAATAAGTTTTGGCGTAGGTATTTAATAGGTACAATATCTAATAAAGCTGCACTGCTAAGTGACCTTATAATATCTTCATGTCGGTTACGGGTTACCTGTTACCTATTCATGATATTAAATAATATCATAACATGAATAAATATTATATAATGAACAAGTTGATTAAATATTAAACAAATAATCATTATTTGATGTTTTATCCTGTCTTCGTTATATCGCATAAGGCCATACGCGTATGTGCAGGCCGCAGGGTAGTTAAAAATATATCGTTTTGTATTTTAAAAAATACGAAAAAAATAAACTAAATTCAATTCAGAAGATAAAAATTATATAGAGTTCAAGACGTGTACCTACATATAAAATATTTTATAATTTTTTTAACGACCTATAATTTGACTTCATTTATTTTCGGTTTATTTTGAAAAACACATTATTTTTGGCCTCCCAAAGCATAAACTAGATTTAAACCACCCTCCAAGTTTAAAATTTGAAGGATTTTTACAATTGCAAAAGGATTAGATGACATTCCCAATAAAAAACAGACACACTTTATTGTATAATTTATACATTTATTGACGCGTTCAGGATATATTAAATATTAAAATAAGAAAATGTTAAACGACTTTAAATAGCTTATATTTTATTAGTCTAAATTTTTTTTAAATTATTTTATGTCTAGACAATTTGTGTTTAAATGTTTAGTGAAAAATATTGCATTAAATATATTATTATTCTCGTTTTTCCACCGATCTTTTTCAATACTATTTCAAACCTACCAAACTAGATCTAAATTTCTATTAAAAACCACCCTCAAAGTTGGAGATTGAACCATTGTTTCTGCCCTAAAGACTAACAGTGCGTCAAACATACAAAAAATAATAAAAATAATTTTAAAACTATTTTCTACAATATTGCTTAGAATCTAAAAATATGCATGATGAAATATCCGTAAAACAATACATAATAATATTAAATATATTATTTACGTTTGTGTGATTATTTCAGGGATGAAAAACGTTTTTAAAAAACGTTATTAAACGGAAAAAAAACAAAAAACGAAAACAATTAATAAAACGAAAACACAAAAAACAAAAACGAAAAAAATTTAATAACGAAATCAAAAACAAAAACGAAAATAAATTATAGTATTATACGTTATTAAATTATTTATACCACGAAAAAAAAAATTTTGAAAAATATTTTACTTATCTTTACTTTTTAATCTTTAACTTTAAAAAACATTTTAATTTTGATTTAAAATTTAAATAAGTACTAAGAATAATTAATTTTAATTTTTAACTTTTAAATGCATTTCTATATTGCGCGCGCGTTACTATTATAACTTAAAAGTTAAAAGTTATAGTTTATAAGAATATAATATAAAAAAAAACAAAATAAAAATATATTATCAAAAACATTATTAGGAAACAATAGAAAAATAACGTTTTTAAAAACGTTAAAATCAAAAACGTTTTCCATCCCTGGATTATTTACATAATATTACCTAATAATATTGTACTTACAATCCAGAGAATCCATATCATACTAAATTATGTCATTTCATGTCTTGTTTTTAGGTTAAATATTCATGATGTACTGATGTGCGTGCCAGAGAAGATTGTGGGTCGCGGTGGAAATGCAGGCCTAAAAATTAAACTCTAAAGAGGACATCAGCAAAAAGCGATATTTTGTATTGTATTTTTGTCTGTAAACTTATTTTATTTAAATGTGAATAATTGTGTGATAAATAACGATTAATTCAGTCACACGTTTTGTTGCGGACCTATAGTACCTACCCAGATATTATTATTTATTAATTTTGACAATTAAAATATTATTGACTAACGTAGTTACGTCAATGTGTATGATGACATTTATTTCATTTTTCCAGATTGTTGGGAATCTAGTTTTATTTATAGGTACTTATGGTTATTGTTCTATTACACAACTTTATTAATATATTATAGGTCGATAACGGACGATTATGAAACCACGTTACTTTTGGAAGATGACGAGGATGACGAAGATAACAATTCCACGGAATATCCAGCAAAACCGAACACAAAAATGTTTAACGCTGGTGTTACTAAAAGGTATATATTATTATTTATTACGTCCCCACATAAAGACATGTGTATTGTAAGTTCCATAATTTTATTTTCATAAAAGAACGACATTGTTTTATTAACACTATTTAACCTCCCGTGTTAAAAAAAAAAATAATTATTAGGTAGTCTGTATGTATAAAGTGAATATAACATTATTGACATGGTTGTTATGTTTAAAACACAACGTTTTAAAAAACTTGCTTTGAACATGTTTAAAACATTTGTTGTTAACGTTTTGTTAATTGTCTAAAAGTGTTTAAACAAAAAATACACCAACTGATTATGGATGACCCGCCCGACTTTGAAACATGACCTAAGTGAGACCAATAATTAAATATTTTCTGGCGTAAAGTATCATATTGTGATCGAATAAATGGTGATAGAATATAGTAAAATCGGACGTAGAATGGTGTGAAACATTATAGCCTGACCATAAATTGACCCCAAGCAGTGGCGTAAACAGAATATTATCAATGGGAAGGGTTGTATAAAAAATTATGCACGCCATCACTGGACCCAAGGGATCATAAAAATTAATACTTGCACAATTTATGTACTCTGCAGGACTGAAACGGAATTGATATGTCGACAAACGTTCGTGTACGACGGCCAAACGTTGTCGCACTGTTACAACGATTCGCACTGCAAGTTGTACGGCGACTGTTGTCGGGACAGTAAGTTTTATGACGAGCCAAGTCAGACTGTGGCCATCACCGGCAGCGTTTACAACAACAGCCGGTACGGGTGTTACAATAAGCACGGCTTAGACTCGGTGCAAGCGCTGTTGATCGGCAGGTGTCCGCGTGCGGCTTCTCTAGCTGAACGTGACAAGTGTGAGCGGCGCGACGATGATTTCATATCCACCTACCCCGTGTCAAGCAGTGACGGGACACACACATATAAGAACGTCTGGTGCGCTTTGTGTCACGGCGAACGTCGGCGGGTCGTCTACTGGAAACCATTATTCGTGTGTTACGGGCACGACAACCGGGTGTTACCGGTGCACGTTCGGCTGGAGGACGCGTCCGACCACACCCTGTTGTACCGAGACGGCAAGTGGTACTACGCCGACTACAAAAACCGGACGTTATTCTCGTGTGACTACCGGATCCGGCCACCGGACGCGACCGCCACTCCACCATTGCGCCCGTGCGTCGGCGAAGGATCCGCCGGTATCGTGGACGGCTGTCCCGTCGGCACGCCGACCGCCATGGCGTTGGCGTGCGCGTCACACACCTACACCCTTTTCGAGTACCAGTCAAGCGGTGGCCGGGATAGGCGCGTGTTCCGAAACGCCGACTGCGCCCGGTGCAACGGCTTGACCATTAACCAGTTGATGTGCGAGCCACCGGCGCCGCCGTTACGCATACCGTTAGTAGAGTTCGGGTCGTTGTTTGCGGTCGGCAGGACCGGCGAACGGCGCAACCCGTGCGCCCCAGACGAGATTTACGACGTGGCCGCGGTCAAGTGCAGGAACGTGATTCAGGAAGAGCTGTCCGGAGCGTGCTTGACGTTCGTGACGTTCGGCCAAGGCGAATACGACGGGCGGACCGTGAGCAACGGGACGGTGTACGTGTACGCGTACAAGAAACGCGTCCGATACAGAACGGGAGACCGCCCGACGGCCGCCGGGTCTGTACTGCAGGTGTGCACCGAGGACGTGGACGGGCTGCTCAAACCGTACGAGCAATCAGCGTACGCGGTGTACCTGTCGTACGCGGGCGTAGTTGGATCGTGCGTGTCCGCCGCCGCGCTGGTCGCGCATCTCGTGCTGTTCGGATGCTGCGGATGTTGTACAGGAGCTGAGCCAAAAAACCTGCCCGAAAAGAACCTGGCCAGTCTGTCTACGGGCTTGCTGTTGGGATACGTGGGCTATCTGTCCGTGGCACTGCAAGCGGTGTCCCCGGGAAATGGACTACCGTGCCTGGTGTCCGCGCTCACCATGCAGTTCGGTTTCCTGGCCGCTTTCGCGTGGATGTTCGTTATGTCGGCTGACGTTTGGATCGTGCTGCACGCGTCCACGAAGAAACTCCGGGTGGCCGGCGGCCAGCGTCACGGCCGGTTCATCGTCTATTCGATGTTTGCCTGGCTCGCGCCCGCCGCACTCACTGCACTGTCCGCAACCATACAATTGCAATTGGCCCCTGGCGCGCTGTTCCCCGAGCTCCGGCCCAACTTCCATTACGACTGCTGGTTCCGGAACCCACAGTCACTGGTCGCGCTGTTCGTGCTCCCGGCCGGAACCGCGATCGCCGCCAACTACGTGTCGTTCTTTGGCGCTGTCCGGCTGATCGCTACATCGGACGACGGGTTCAAGACGTCTGGCAGTAGTGGCCACAGCAGCAACGCTACCACCATCAACCGGACGCGCAGGAATCTCAAGATCTACGTGCGCCTGTCGCTGATGATGGGCCTGGCGTGGGTGTTCGCGCTGGTCGGCGCGTTCACCGACAGCGACGTGGCCTGGACGCTCAACACGGCCCTCAACTCGCTGCAGGGCGCGTTCATATTCATCGCGTTCGACTGCAACCGAAACACCGTGCAGAAGTTGGCCGTGTTCCGCAAACAAACATCCGTGTCCGATACGCAGACCACCACAGCGGCCACGCCGCTCAGTGCCTCCACTTAGCGGGCGCCCGGCTGAAATTTCCCAACACGCATATTGTGTAGGGTGGTGTCCGTGGTGTAGCACAACTTTAGGTAACTGTGTAGACATGTTTTTGACGCTATTGAGTTTAGGATGGTAGTAGCGATATAGGTATATTATATTATATTATATTTTATATTATGTTATATGTTATCGCTTTTGAACAGCGACCTGAACTCTCGGGAATATTTCTCACCGCTATTTGTTTGCAATTTAATCTATTGTAATCACGGAGGTTCGAATGTCACTTTTAACTATATTTGTTCGATAGTAAGTTAATATATTCCACTATAATCCCTATTACCCATACATAAGTTTTTTTTTTAGATATATTAGATACGTTTTAATTGCTGTTTCCTATATAATAATTAACAATAAAAAACATTTTGTAATATCATTAAATGATTTTTCAGCTAGATACCTACAATTTGTATAGGTACCAATTTTTTTTTGTTTTTTTGTTATACTTATTGGAAATTGCATCTTATCTATTCGATCATTCGTACAAATATTATATTTATTTTTCTTTATTTTATATATAATTGTACACAAAATCTGCACCGACTGAACCTATAGGCACAGCTGTATAAAGAGTACTGTACCTATGTGATTTAGTGGAATTATTGTACATTAGTAGCTTGGCGGAACAACCCACCAATCGGTAATACTACTTACAATACAAGTGTACCTACTTCACATCTGTTTTTATTTATTTATTTATTTATGTATTTATTAGTTAAGTAAATCTCTACACCATTTTCGCATCAAGCGTCCAGCAAGTGGGTTACGAGGAATTACGTTGAAGGTTTGGATTAAGAGGTTTTTTTGTTGGCATGCGTGCCAAATGCCAAGGATCTTGCTTTAATAAAAAAAAATTTTATTATATTTTTATGAAATACGACTGTATTGATAGTCTATAAAACTAGTAATTATAGAACACTGCTTTAAAACTATATAGATAGACCATGATGTCTGTATTTATGTAGGTAATATAATCATATTTATAAAATAATTTCAACACTATTAAAATTATTATTTAATAATTCATTTTGGATTAGGCACATCAATCAACACACACACACCTATTATTTCATTTTATATTGTAATCATAACTCTATAGTAATAACGATTCCAACATTTCTGACTCATAAATAAATAGTTTAATTATTATACTTTGGTATATCGTTCTTCGCTTGGAATATTCGAAACTTCGTATGCAAATAATTAGGTATTATACCAACGCAAAATATTTATTGGCAAATTAACGGAACCAGCTGCAATAGGTATATATAATTATGCGTTTAGCCTTTAGCGTCATACTGTTGTTCCATAGCAACTAACACATAGTACCTAGGCATCATACTCTATAAGAATCAATAGTCAAACAAACATCCATACGACCGCGTTGTACACCGGTCGTTGTTTTTGTTGTAGTCATAGGATATTTTGTCAAGTTATTCTACAATAATTAGGCATGTTCATCCTTGCATAATTTTATAAAGTACCTATATAATTACTTGCAACTATAAACGATTCGTGTATAGACCATGGAAGAGTTTGCAGACACCAAAGAAGACGAAAACAAGAAAATTGTTCACACCTATCCATTAGTGCAAGTGAGTGTATCCACACTTGGAAGTTATACATAATATATCTAACCAGCAGTGGGCCAGTGGCGTAGCCAGGACTTTTATTGTAGGGGGGGGGGAGCGGGGTTTGAAAAGTTTGAAAATTCAAAAATCTACCTACCTACTAATATTTTTTTTTAAATTCATGTTTATAATATCTAAATATTGTATATTGTCAGGCGTGTGATATGTCAGAAGAAATGAAAGCTGAAACAGTTGAAGTTATAATTACAGCATGCGAAAAATTTGGAACAGATTATTTCGTAAGATTAATCAATTTTTGTTAATTTATTCATAGGAATTCGTACCTACGCATTTCAAGTCTAACGTTTCAAACTTTGACACATTGGTGGCTATTGGTACTAAATATCCCATGGGTAGCAATGTATATACTACTATACATTCCATCTAAAAAAATAATTTATGCACGATTATAGGTAGATACCTAGCTAGGTATAGTGTGGCACATTTTTGAGATTCGGAATAGGAATAATAAAAATCTGGCTTATAGGTAAAGGTAACCAGGTAAACTACAAATACATTTTTTAAATTAATATCTTATCAGTAATTACTAATTAGTAATCACCACTAATACCTACCTATACTGCATAGGTAACGCTGGAGTCATATTACAATTAATATCTACCGATTGTGAATTCGAAGTTATAATGATTTGGTACTCTAAAATAATATATTCGGCTTTTCATTTATTGTACATTTGTACCTACCTATATGAGGTGAATAGCTAATACGTATTAAATTACATTACGTTTTGTTATAGGTACCTACGAGTGTAATACGACTACCCATAAAATATTATTCATTAGTCATTGATCACTATATATAATATATATATAACTGCACCGCGGTAATAAATTATTATCAACTTACAGGTACGAGTGTATAATTATAGTCGTATGACTATAAATAAATCCTAAGACGAAATTTTATAGATATATAAGCACATGTATTATTGAAAATTTTTAATAAACTCTTAGGTGGATGTATTATAATAACTTATAAACCGCGAGTCAAGAAGAAAACCTTGCTATTGATAAGGATAGAAACGCCATCGATTTTATCTAGTTTTAACTTATTTATAATTTTGATAAAATGTTTTTACCTGAAGAACTTATGAACAATTTAATTTATGATGTCTTTTAAGTTTTAATATACCTATACGATGAGAACAGTAATACAATTTATACAGATATATTGTACAAAAATGCCGCAATTCCATTTTTCAAATTATATAACCAGCTGCAACTATATATATTATCTATAATATATATAATTTTCATGATAAAATATACTAATCATATTTTTTTTTAAACATACGATTACCAAATGTAAAAAATTTACTTCGTATTATTATAATTAATTACGAACTATTGAATTTTTTCATATAAATATAAAAAATAAAATAATGGTTTGTTATTCTATTTACTAGTTTTTACCACACATATAATAGGTAGGAACTGATATTTAGATATAACTACTTTTGTTCATGACATTAATAATATATTGGTAGTTTTATGCGATGCCTTATACAGTTATACCTATTATTCGTCCCAAAAGTTCGTAATACCTGTACAAGACATGGGTTCTGCATGCAGTCTATCAATATCAATAGGTTACTGGTTGCGGTTGAGTTCGAGGGGCTGAGCTCAAAATTAATTATGAAATTCAAAGTTTAATTAAACAATATTGAAATAAATTTATCAAATAATAATCAAAGGGGAGAACCCTTATCAGTTATCACCTCCGAGTACATCGCCGCTACAATATTATAATAACGCGACGTACCTATAACTTTAACAGGCGGCGGCCAAGACGGTGAAACAAATGCTCGATAAAAAATACGGTCCTCAGTGGAATGCGGTGGTCGGAGAAGCGTTCGGCATACAAATAACGCACCAGACCAATACGCTGATGTACATGTTTTTCGGCGGCAATCTTGGCATTTGCGCCTGGAAAATCTAACCCCATCAACGAGACAAATAGTTGTTTCAAAAACAATAGAATAGACAATAGCATATTATTTAATTATTATATAACAATAATATCCTGTAATATATTATACTATTATAGTACCTAATAAATACCAATTATATTGGTTCTGTTACAATATCAACAACCCTACAGCAAAGTAAATATGAATAATCATGTATCTATTATAAAATGGTTTTTTGGAAAAAATTATCGATCACAGGTGGTCAACATCAATCATCACAAATGCACGTTTACAATTTATTTAAATCTTGTACTTGAGTGGGGATATAATAGGTACTCTGTATGATTACAATAAATTCATAATTCATAAAATATTTTATTTATTCAAGAAGGCTATATCTATCCTACACACGACCACGTTAATAGGAGAGTAGCATAGAAGAGTGCCTACTCCCTACACTAAATACAGATAAACACGGACAATAGCTAAAAGGTTTATTAGCATGTCTCATGTCAATATTATCATTTATCACCATAAACAGTATACAATTAATAATATAAAAGATACTTAACCTAGTTATGCCTCGAAAATTGTACAAATGAATATTATAAGAAAAATTTAAATATTTTAATACATTTTTAATTTTTTAAAAAACTACAAATCAATGAATCTTTTACATTACCTATATCATAGAATATATTTTTTTTTTTTTAGAAATGAGACATCCTGTTCGATTATGAGGAAAAAATATAAAAATTTTATATTTCAATCACAAATAGATAATTTACATACAACTACATAGCATGATTTTTAAACTCTAATCACTTCATTATCAGAAGTAAAAAATTGTCGATATCCGTTCAATGAGTCTCTATTGAAATATGAAAATCTGTTTAACAACTTAATTTAGCTGCTGTTATAGATTTACATTCTATTTTAAATATATTTTTTCAATTAGGTAAGATTGTAAGAAATAGTAGTAATAAAAACAAAAAACAAACTTAACGTCAACAAATAACTGGAAATATTATATTAATAAAATTAAATTATCAACATTTATCTACATTCTACAACACACCATATTTGAAATGTATAATTCAACGTATTTAACTTATAAAATCATGGAGGATTATAAAAATCACTCAATCAACCTAAAGATGTTTATTGGAGAGTTACACAATATTGATAATAATACCTAATAATATGATAAGTAGTTAAGGTAACTTAAAATTATAAAGTATTTAATAATTATTAGTTGTAATAAAAATAAATACATTTATATGATGAAAAATAACTAATTACCAAAATGTTATCTAGATTAATTAATGTGTAAAAATATAAACAACATTACTTTTAATTAAAAAATTAAAGGTAAGTAACATTTCCAAAATAAATTCGATAAAAACTTGCAAAGGATTAGATCACCTTTAAAATTGCAATTATTATTGGGATAATTTTGTTTATAAAATTAATACATAATAATATGTAGTTATTAAATTCTAACCAATGCACAATCCATGCACATCAATGTTTAAGTTAAATATTAAATTATATTTAACACAAGCAATGCAGCATTAGTTTAAAAATGTATGGTTCATCAATCGAAATATGTTATGTAAAAAAAAAAAAAATTACAAAATCCTTATATTTTCGTATACATAAGAATAATTCTTACAATATTTTTAAATAGATAATATATATTTGTAATTCAGTATAACAATAGTATTAACGTCATAAAATAGGTTAATAACAAATGTGATATATTTCTTAATGTAAAACCATACACTTTTAAAATTAAAATGTATTATCAATACAATATAATGATAATTTAAACATTATTTTTATGTTTATAATAATAACTTAACCTGACAAAATAAAGGTATATACTAATATACTATATACCAGCATTTCTCAACCATAGGATTGCTACCTAATTTTGGGTCAAGAATAGTTTAGAACAGGTTGATTAAAAAAATATAACTTATAAAAAATGTTATTAATATATGTAAAACGAGTAAAAAATAAAAAATAAATGGAGAATAAGTTTCTTTTAGTTATAGCAATTGAAAAAATTAAGGTGGTGGCTAACTATTGACCATTATTTTCAAAAAGGATTGAAAATTGGGTAAATATCTCAGATTGCCAATACACTAAGGTTGAGAACCACTGCTATATACTGTTATTTATTTTTTTAGGAGCATACACATAGTAAAATTGTGTTTATTATACATATTAACTATATAAACTATTTTAGGAATTTTTCATTGCATAGCAATTTTGTTGTTATATTCTACTTCACAGCATAAAATTATTCAGTTGTTAATTGTGATACAAATGTACAAGCATTAAATCGACAGAACAGAAATAAATTTGATTGTAATTTGATTTTGCTGCATTGCTTTAGATAAATTTTTACCATTGATATAATTTACTGTCAAAAAACTAATAGTTTTATACCAAGTTACAGAGTTAAAAAAAAACTTCAAGTACCTATATGAATTTCTGATGTTAAATAGCAATGGATTTGAATACTTGCATACAAAATACATTTATACAAAATAATTTAATTAAAAAATAATTATTATGAACGTGGGCAAGTTGCTTTCTAATAATTTATTTATTAAACGTTCGTCATTTCAAAATTTGACATTACATGCATAGCGAATAATTATTTAATCTAGATTGATATAATAATATTGAACTATAGAAGCAAAAATATCTTATACAATAATGTAGGTATATGTGTAATTATATGGATTACTTTATTTTGGCACTTAGCTAAAATCAAAAAAAATATCAGTACAACTGATAAAGTCTCTTCGTTATATTATAGAGCATGGACAATGGGAATGTACCAGTTTTGATGAAGGTTTAGATACTTGCAAAATATCATACATTAATGGACATTTGTGTACAAATTATCACTATAATATCATGATGTATTTAATTGTTTTCTGGCGAATCCCATTTTAAATGAACTTGAGGTGTTAAATTAACGATTTCCACATGTACGGCTTGGCACTTTTCTAGTTTTGGAGGAATAGGGCATAAACGATAATGTACTGTATCGCCGGGTAACGGAACAAATTCTCCTTCAATACTAAAAAAACAACACACCATTAGTCACAAGCCTAAGTAAATATTATCACCAGAACCACATGTCTTACTCTGATATATGTACAAACGTGTCTGGATCACCATTGTCTGGAGTGATAAAGCCGTGTCCTTTAGATTTGCAAAAGTATTTGACCTTTCCGGATATCTGTGGATTCTTGAGAGCCAGAGCGGACCTATGCACAACAATGGAAATCGAAAATTAATGGTAAATATTTACACTTGCATTGGAACCAAGAGAAACGACTAAAGCGTTGTTTAAACGCATTGATCATTGACGACAACATGTCGTAACGAGTGCATTTCATCAGCCGAACGATCGGCGATACAAGGTCCACATCGCCTTTATACATTAATGTCAAAGGCTAATGTCAATGTTATAATAATATATAAATTGTAATTCTGCTCACGTTGAATCGGTCCTCGTCCGTCTCGTCACTATCGGGCTCGGGGCGAGCATTCCAATCTTGGTCGGCGAAAGGTGACTGGCGAACTTCAACGCTTCCTGTTCACAGCCGTTGGAGAACGATTCGCTCATGGTGCTCAGGCCTCGTCGTAGAAAACTGGACGCGATGTACCGGTGTATGGCTTACTACGTTGAGACGACAAACAATAATATTAATGATTGGTATTATAATGTAGTGCGAGGAACAAAGACGAAACCAGTCTGAAAATGAAAACTTTTCAGTCGTCGATCGTCATGCAACAATCGTTGTAAGTTATAAAGTCGTAATTTGTAAGCGTTTCGTTAACCTGATGATAAACACTTAACGTGGTGTGGCGTGTGTAATAACTAATAGTAATAATAATAATATTGTTGTACTAACGTTATTACGTGCTATTGCAATTATTATTATTATTATTTTTTATTGATAAGTAAAAAGCAAGTCTCGCGTTTCAGTAATGCCAACGTAAGCAACAACGAAAAGAATAAAAAAAAGACCAAATAATATTATTGTGTTAACGACATAAGTAACGTCTATAATAGCAAAACAGTAACTTACAAGAAGTTATATCATATACCGCGAGATCGTTAAAAAAATAATAATTATACTGTTATAATAGGTAGGCTATAATACTTCTATTGTGTTATCCGATAGGTACGTATAACATTAATCGCTATATTTTTACAAAAAAAATGTATCTATGATGGATTCGATTTGAATTGCGGACTACAATATTGTAATAATTATTTATAGTAAATATCTGTTTATTACCTGCGTCCTATATAAACTTCCTGATGGGTATTAGGTGTAATGTTAATTGCGTTTTGCGATGTGCCGGAATTGTTGTTAATTTATTCTAATACGCATACTCCATGCGACATGCGCACTTGCGCGTATTAATATTTTGTAGCAGGTAGGTATTATGACGTATTTACGTGTATAATAGTGTAAATTAAAATATATACATATATATTAGATAATAGATTCTGAGCGAAACTCGTATTGATTTTATAATGATGCTTGTTTTATAATTATATGTACTATTCGTGTGCCTATATTATAGTGGTGGTGCAGCATGAGGCGGGGATCCAGGGGTCCATGGAAAACGTATACGTGGTTCGAACAGCTAATGTTGAACTACAAAACAATTTGCAAATTTTCATGATAATATTATGATAATATTGTCGATTTTTTGTAAAAACTTTAACTCCCACGTTTATAAAAAATACTTATCCGTACGTATTATTCGATATTGTTAAACTGCTGTAAAAACAAATTGCCTTGCATTAATATTATTCAAGCTTTTTGGTCAAACATTTTTTTTATCAATATTTATAATACACTATAGTAAAAAAGGTGTACAGTAGGGTAGGTAACTGCAGCTCTGCTGCACGCCTGCACAGTGACTAATATAAGACAGTGGCTAGTAAGTCGAGTCGATACTAGATTGTAACTCGTCATTGAGTATATTAGTATATAGGTCACAATAATGGATGTATTAATTAATATGAATTCAAAGATCAATCATTGCATACGAAAAACAATTAAAGCGGAGACGGTCTGTCAGCTTATTATTATTTAATATAGAAATATATTGCAGTTATAATTATTATAGTAATATACTAATACCTATACGATATAGATAATGTCATAAAGCCTTCATACGGATATAAAATAAAACTAATCTAAATGTTTTAAAAATGTAATTGTGAACACAAAATAAAATATAAATAGCTTTACTAATGAAATTTCCGTTAGACTAACAACTAAAAAAAATCGACTAATTCCAAACCTATAATCGTATTTCATTAAAATCTATTAGTTTTGTATAAACATTTTCGTTTTCCCTTCTCATTTTTACTTTAGAGTTTCGACCCCCAAAATTTGCCAGCTAGATTCACTTTCTTACCAGAAAAGATGCTGAAGTTTAAAATCAAAGCATTTTTTTTTGCTTTTAAAAGCTTCTGCTGCAGACAGAAAATAAATCACATTGTTGTAAAACCAATACTGAACACATGAGAGATTTATTTCTCCTCTCAGGATATAAAATGTTTAGAAAAAAAAAACGAATCATTTGTGATTTGATAGTGATAACCGATACTCGATAGGTATATATTATATGTATATATAATATATATACGCTGCAGTATAATGCAAACCATTGTTCCAGGTGGCATGGTTCACCGTGCATGTAATCTGCGTTGAATTTATATACAATCAAATCGTACTTGGCTGACCATTACTTCCAAGTTCAATGCAGTTTCTCTACTGCAGAAATTTTAAAAATTAATACTGGTGTCCCACAGGTACCTAACCTATTTTATCTCCCCGACTTTTCAACATTTTTACTGCTGATCAGCCCACTACGCAGAAAATTACTGTGGTGGATTATGCTGACGGTCTTACCAGTGGTAATCAAGAGGAATAATTGAGGCCAAATAAGCATACTTATTACCTATATCGAGTATCGACAATCAATATAAAAAGGGGCCTCGATTGCCTTTCCCTGCAGGACCACGGCCTCAAATTTGCTTATCTTAGGCGTGGCCTATCCATATTTAAATATCTTTGTTATCTATGATTTATATAAATATAAATCATAGGTAGTCAATGACGCAGCCAACAACCTGATGGATTTGTACCACTTGTTGTTTATAATTTATATACCATGATATAATTCGATATAATATTAAAGTTATATTAAGTATTTAAAAATATACAGTTTTCATCCACTTCTCGTCTTCTCATGAGTCTGTCTTCTGTGATATTGTAATATAAGTTAATTTGTATTTTGCATTGACTATAGGTACTGAAATGAAACACGTTGAATTTTTATGATCCTAATCTCACTTTTTTAAAGGTACCTAAATCAAATCAAATTGTATATAATTTAATATAATAGTAAAGTTATAAGTCCTATAAATTATAATATATATACAATTATCATTAAATTGGTTAAATGGTTTATAATATATAATAGAAAAGATTAGTTTGAAAGGCCTATATCGGCCATCGCCTATATGCCAAATTAGTTATTTGTATCCCACCGCAATGGCGTGGTGAACATTTATAAACCCAGCATATATTTCACTACTTATTCCCTCTTAATCCCCTTAATATAATATATAGTACATATAATTAT